>NC_079152.1:64188007-64491037 GCF_947563725.1 Argiope bruennichi | reverse complement strand
TATTTCAAATTTTCTTGATAATTTCATATAAGATAAATCTGAATATAAAAAGGAGTACAAATGAAAATGTTGCCATTCGTTAGTCCGGAAGATTTCCAGGAGATGAGCACTAAAAATATTAGTCACAACAATCAAAAGTGTTTAAAAGCAAAAGGAAAGTGTGTTTATTATCGACGACTAGCTTTGTTTGAAGTTTCTGGAAATCGGAGAAATTCCAGACATCCACCTATACCAACTGAAGGCAATTAAAAAAAATGCTAGATACTCTCATGCTAATTACAAAAGTCCTGCCCATGTTTCTGGTTTAACGAAAAGGGATTGAAGAGATTGAACTTCCTGTTGTAGAAAATCGAGTATCGTTTACTGCTATCATTAAAGGTAACCTTTTACATTTGGACACATATAGTTTAATAATTTTTTAGAACCTCAAATGACTTAGTGTTGACAAAATTACTTTTCAGAATAGTAAATAGGTATCTAGAGAAGTTTTTTTTTAAATCAGATTTTAAGTAATCTTCTTAATCTGACTTTTAGTTAGATATTTAAGTTATTAAACTTAATATTTTGACGTTTCTTGGTGATAATTTCCTAAAATATAAAGTGCAGAATCCTTTTTACGCTATTTTAAAATATAGAAAATAAATCGTTACAGTAAAATTATTTTAGTTGCAGGTTCAACATTTTTCCATAATTTAACAGATTTTCTTAAAAATATTTTTTTTATGTTTTTGTTTGATAAAATATTTTTCCCTGACATAAAATATATTTCCTATAATCTCCCCATTTATGATATAAAATTTACTCCATTTAGAAAGTACTAGAATATCATTATGATATTACGTTGAACAACTATTATTTAGAGTTTCGTTAGGAGTACTACTCTACTCAGCCACATATGTTTTCCATAGTTCATATAGAAAATAAATACGGATTGCTAGCTTCTTTTTGCTATATTATCTAATGCATACAATTCTACTTACTGAACTTTTTTTGAAATTTGAGAATCGTTACCTTTTAAACAGATTCTTCATCGAACGGAAAAAGAAATATGTCACAAGGGACAAATTCAGGAGAATAAGCTGGTTATGTAAGTAATTTAATGTGACACTTTGATAGGTTGTTGTGAAGTCATGTTCAATCAGTGCATCAGCTTCGAAACTTAGCATTATGAAATACACCTGATTTCCTTTCTAAGAATATAACTGCTTGAATCTCATGAAATTCTGGAGGCATTTATTGCAACAAGTTTTGGCAAAAGATTTTTTTTGAAATTTTTTCTCAGCTTCTTAGATAACAGCTATTTTTTATTCGTTAAAATACTAATGACTTTGACCTCTAAATCATTTTCAAGACCCTGACAATTGATGTTCCTCCAATTTTAGTTACAGAAATCATAAGTGCATCATTAATGTGTCTCATATGTCGCTCTTCCAATACCTCTATCTCTACCAATAATAGAGATAAATATGAGTGTTGACATTTCACATGCCAAACCGAGCTATGAAACTTGGCATATATACAGTTTTGAAAATAAAAAAATGCATTTCTGATTTTTTTATTATTATTTTATTAAAATTTTATTTATTAAATTTTAAAAAATTAATTTATTAAAATTTAAATGTGAGTTTCATAAATGATTACTTCAACAAACATTAAAATGCAGAAATTGTTTTTATACCATTAAAAATTCAAAACCTTTTAATGATACCAATGTGATTGCCGTACAATTTTTTTCCTAAATTTTGACGCTTTTAAAAAAAAATTTTAGTAATTTTCAATGTGGACTGAAGTTTTCATCATTACAGCAAAGACTTGAGTGGCTTTCGTCCATCGTTGTAAGATAAGGAATAAGAATTTTGTTTCATATCTGTGTAGTTTTTAGGACAAAAGGGAAAATAAAGCTAGGTTACCATGAATGTTTAAGATAATTGTTAAATAATAGTTTATGCTGAAAATTCCTTTTTTATAATACTAAGAAATTAATAGTCATGCAAATATTGTTATTTTACTGCCTAATTAGATTCGATTTTATATAAGACGTAAAAATATGTGATTTAATGACTATAATTTGGAATGTAAAAAATTAAAATTTTTACATTAGAATTTCTGTATATGTAATTTATTTTTTAAATTTTTCTGAAATTTAATTTAAAACTTACTTTATAACTTTCAAATTAAATATTATTCATAAAAGCTTTCAATTTTTCGATCTCTTAAAATTCTAATAATAAAAGATATTTAGATCTAAAATAAGAAGAAACATTTTTAATATGTCTCAAACTGCATCGTTAAATTGTTCAAGTTTGTTTAAGACACAATTTATTTTTCTGTATACTGCAGTAAAGTAAACAAAAACTATTTCAAGCAACAATTTTAGAAAACATTCGAAAAATTATGTTTTTATATATATGGAGCAGAAATATCGATTAGGCTAAAATATTTTTATACTAATAATGATTAAACACTTACGTTTTAAAATATATTACAATTAATTGCTGTTCACCTAACATTATAGCAAAAGTTTTAAAAGATAATATTTTATCAAGGAAAATAAGGCAATAAAATTCTTTAATATATCATTTAGACAAAAGAACCATGATTTTTTTTTCTAAAGAAAGTTATGTATACATAAAAGTATATTATCTGAATATTAGGATCTATTAATATTTATTTGCAAAGTTTGAAATCTTTTAGAAAAAATCAAAATCTAAAATTATAAATAAATACGCTTTCAAATATTTAGTAAAATAGCAAGCTGAACTCCTAGTTCTTGGATCATTAAAATATAATATATCCAAAATTTATATACAAATATTGATAAATGCTTTGCATGAATACTTCATTCGTTGTTTTTGCTAACCAAGTACTTTCAGTTTAGTTAGATGATGGATCCAATTGGAAAATACTCAAGAAGTATTTTAAACGGAATTCTTTATTATTAGCATTCATCAAATAACATCATCAATCAGTAAAAACATGATGGATTCGCATTATTACGAAGAAACATTCATTTCTCTCTTTATTGAAATTCTTTACAGAACAATCACTCTCGAATGAACAATCGCTCTAAAGAATGATCAATACTCTTGAGTTTCTATAGGTCTTTAATGGAATATCGAAATTTCAATAGTTTTGTGATGGTGCAAGCACTAGCGGTATCATTTAAGTAAATCTTTGAATCCTATTGAAATGGAGATAAGAAATTTCAATTCATCATGTAAGATGATAGACGTAATAGAAATGAGATCCACTGGAATTGCGGATTTCTGTTTAAAGTTTACAATAATTTGGAAATTGAATTAGATGGCAAAATGAGGACAGTAAGAAATTGCTTTGATTCATTTTGTGGATTTTTTAATAAAATACTACTTAAGATTTTTATTTTCATTCTTCAGTCTTTGCTGTACAAGAAAAATAAATTCAATAAATATTAAATACTAGCCGCCTTTGGCGACCAGTCGGTTCGCCAATCTTAATGTTCGTTTAAATTTTACTAATTAAATATTTGACGCAATTCCTACTTTAATAGCTTCTTCATCAAAATATTTTAAAACTTCAAATTCTGATAGTCATATAATTCACTCATAATATTATAAAGGCCTTCAGTCATAACGTAATATGTATTTCTCAAAATTTTCTGTTAGCTCTCGTAGAATTTGTGCTTTAAATTAAAGTGGAAAGAATTAATATGCTATGAATATAATATTTTTTACTGAAACAAAGCATTTTTTTATAATATGATTACTGGTAACGGAGTCACTGAGCGTTTAAACTTTATGGGCACTAAAGAATATCTTTCTTAATTTATATAATATCTCAAGAATTTGTCAACAAAATTTTCTCAGATTCATCATGAATAGATCGATTAATTAACAATGTTTAATTTTAAATGCATCAAACACTAAGAAAATAAAATGAATCGTTTAAAATAATCGGTCGAAAAAAGGTTTAAAAAAACTACTTAAAAAACGATGTATTTAAAACTATAAGCATATACAAAAAATATATAACTAACATAAATACAATTTAATTATAAAATCATGCAACTAACCTAAAAATAATTTAAATCAAGAATCATCCGTTAATAATATTGTCAACAATCAGAACACAATGCTCATGCGTGAATTTTCAACGCCAGTTACGATAACGCAAATGCGTGAATTTTTCTACGCCAGTTGGGGTAACGCTATGCAGATTAGAAATTTTTAATTTCCTTTATTCGGTGTTATTTTAACTCAAAAGTACTTCAGAATGAATCTGAAAGATCGAATAATTAACAAGGTTTCATTTTAAATACATAAAACATTAAAAAAATAAACAGAATCGTTTGAAATAATCGGCCGAAAAATGTTAACCCTAGCCTCATTACTGTTGAGGGAAGAAACTGAAGCCTTACTTATTTGACGTTGGGGAAAATGAAAAGATTTTTTTGCGGGAAAATTATTTTTTAATTAAAAATTAAAATTCTAATCAAAAATTCAAAAAAGGGACCTCAGGTGCACATTCCCGACCTCTAAGGTATACATGTACCAAATTTGGTAGCTGTTGCTCAAATGGTCTTTTCTGTAGAACGCTAACACATACACACACACACATTGAGCTTTATATATAAGTATAGATTACGTGTTTGAATTTAACTCTGGCGAGGCGCTTAAGGTGATCACATAATATTAATATTCATTTAGTAATGCCAACCAGTTTTGTTGATCTTTGCTTTATCACAAATATAAAGACATTATTTACCGTCATAAAAAAATTTTTGACCGTTTCATGACCGTCATAAGAAAAAGAAATTGATGAAATCAGACTTATTTCTGAGCCTAAGAGATTGCTTCTTTGTCTTACATTATTTTAAAGGCATCAATATTAATTAAATTTTTAAGTTTGTTTTAGATTTTTTTATTTAAAAGAAATAAAGGATAAAAGAATTTATATATGGCAATTAAAGTCATATTTGTTCCAAAAGCATAATTACACTGTGTTTAAAATTAAACACTACGGTACTCAGAGATTTATAGTTCTGTTTCTACTAAACAGATTCAAATCTTCATATATTTGCTAATTAAACTATGAGATCAAGGCTTCCTCCTTCGGGAAAAAATAGCTTTAATGCTATGACAAATAAACGAAGATAACAATTCAAAAATAAAAGAACAGGATAATATCTTATTTATTTGCATATCTGCTTGTGTGCATACCTTGCTTCTCAACAATATGCTGAATTCATATGTTATCAACTGCCGCACGCAACCTTTCAGAAGGAATGTAGGAGACTTTTCAAAGCTTTCACATCCACTTCATCAGTTGTATATCCTTAGTAAAGTGGTTTTTGAGAAAGCCCCTCAGTCAGCAATCACAAGACCTCAAATCCTGACTGTACTGACCAGAGAATTGAGAAAGTATGCCAAATTACATGCTCATCAGAAAAGTAGGCTTGAATTGCGTTCTTTACACGTCTTTCTGTTTCAGCAGCAGCATTGCCTTGCATTAACACTGAAGTGGTTAATCCGCCTTTTTGCCTTTATGTTAGACAGTATGTTTCTCGAGGAATTATTGATGATGCATGGGTAATTAGTGATTGTACATCTAATGAGCACATTAACTATGACTTCCTCGAAGAAATTGGGCCAACAATGAAATACCCCGAGAATCCATGCCATGTTATAGCGTATGAAGACGGCAAAGACTATTGATGAATAGCATGATTGGGGAATAACACCATCTAAGTGAAAATACGTCTCCCCAATTCAGATATGTGATAGTCAGTCTAATCCACTTGCATCCTCGCCGGAAAAAGCAAGGAAAACTGAAGGTGTGTGAAGTGATCTTGTTGTTTCAATTATTTAATGAAATGCATCTTGTAAGAATACAGATTCAGAATTTTGAATAAAATCATCACACGTTTGCGCATATCCAGTGATCGTGCTATTGAGAGTCTACTTGCAGTGGCATTTGAAGAACTTGCAGATGATTCAGCTGTTGAAATTTCTTCCACACTTGCCGATTCCGTTCATTTCTCAATCTTCCTGGTTCAACAGTCCGAATACTTGTGTCTTCTAACTTACATATAACACCATGTTTGAATTGGGGAAGGCAGTAAATCTACTTGCTGGATAATTAAAAGCTAGACATATTAACTCCCTTCTGCAAAATAATTTCATATATTCGGAGGCATACGAATTTTGATTAGAAAAAAAATATACCTTTTAATACTGTTCGCTCAAATACTCAGTAATGCAAGAGTATAATTTTTTTTTAGTAAAAGATCGAAATAACCAACAAAGAGAGAATTATAGGAGATAGATAACACTTTTATTCCAATGTTTATTTAAGGCTCTATTACAAGATCTTTTGCAGAATACTCTTTAAAATGTATTCTAATTATTCATCCACAAAATATTTTTTTAAACAATTAAGCAATGATAATTAAGCATTATTAACATTTTTATTCTATCGCATAGACACATACATACATGCACACTCACACACGCATACACACACACGTGTGTGTGTGTGTGTGTGTGTGTGTGTGTGTGTGTGTGTGTGTGTGTGTGTGTGTGTGTGTAGTAATAACTTGTCCCACAATGAGATACGTTGTTGCTTTACATGGGATTATTTATTTCACACAGTTTGTTAGCATAAAGAACAAATATATTATTATTTTTATTTTTTTCCTTCTCTTATTATTTTTACAGAAGGACAATAGATGTATGAAGTTATGCATCATATTATTATCATTTCATTAATTGCATTTTTTCCGAATGTAAAACTTAGTGCTATGGCTGGACCTCATTCTATTTTACAAAACTGAAGCCACCTTATGTTTGAGAAGGGTTCGGAACACTTTAAGTAGTATGTATGAGTCATAATCATCTTCATTCAAAAGCACCTATTCTAAACCCCTTTTTCTTCGTTTATTTGTTTGAATTTATGCTGTTTTTCTTACTGAATGAAATAATTTCCTCTTCATACCTTGGCCTCTTGTTGTTCCGGTTTTCAAATTTTTGCCGGTGAATCTGTAAAATATGAAACTTAATATTGGTTTCTGATACACCCCAGAAATGATTCCAAAATATTTTTTATATGAATGTACTCCTTCCGTCTTTCTTTTACAGTTTTTAATAACTACTTTAAATGAAAAAAATAAAATTTAAACTTACTAGAATTCCACACCATTCTTTTTGAGCTGTAACAACTAGTTTCAAAAGACCTATAACAAATTGCTCCTTGTGGCTTCATTTTATATTTCGATATTAGTGAAGGGTGGAAACAGATGTATGGAACAGTTTAATATGACATTACGAATGTAAGTTTCAGAAAGGTCCAACGGTTCTGATGTAAATATAAAAAAAAAAAATTAAACTGCATACAGCCCAGAAATCCAATATAACTACATACATTGAAACTACCAACTACCAAGGGAATGATGAATTCCAACTGACGGTTAAATTAAATGATATCATTTTAAATTAAGTTATTTAAAATTATGAAATGGGTGATTTATTTCATTGACGATGATGATGTGGTGCCCACGTTACCGCGGAAAGGGGCTGCGGTAGCTTCTGAGGGTGAAGACCCCTGAGCACCCGAAAGCAGAAATCTGACTTCTAGCTCATATGTAGATGACACTCTCACTTTCGTTTGTACAACCGGTTTCACTTTTCGTTTTTACATGGGGACTCTTCAACACACATCACAGGAAGAACACAGAATGAAGAACAACCGTGCCCACACCAGGACTCGAACCCGGGATGCTCAGATAACCCCTAGATCAGGACGCCGGAATTTATTTATTTTTAATTTATATTTATTTATATTTATTCATTAATTTATTCCATCAAAAACTTTTAAAATATTGTTTAATTTATTTAGTATTATAAAAGTTTAGTTTAGTTATATTAACGTCCCGTTTGAAGCAACACTAGGGCTATTTTGGGACGGACCTCGTAATTTTGAACCGCGACCCTACGGACGAGGACAACACCTGAGCTGGCACCCCCTCTCCACACCGACGGGAGGACGTTTGGTCAGGACGGATTTAACGTGCAACAGACCCCCTTACACAACGGTTCTTCGGTGGAATCGGGTCTCGAACTTCAAACCCTCCGGTTCCGAAGCCGAGATCTTACCACCAGGCCACTGCGGCCTTAACTCTCAAAGGATGGCCCGATTGATTCAGTAAAAATCCTAAATGCACACCAAAATTTAACATTTCGTAACTGTTGTTTACCAATGCCATCTAAGGCCTTCTCTGACATCGCCAGCTTATTACAGAGTATGCAAGAAAGTTTTGGGGTGAACCACTTCCACTGGATTCATTAAAAACGTGATGTATCGTTTCTAATGACGTATCTCAAAAGCCTTTTAACTCAACCGAAATAGAAATTTGCTAGCGAAAATCAGATATTCTAAATCTCAAATCATCCAAAAGTAGTTTTTTTATTAATTAAATAGATTTTACATTAATTTTTAAAAATTTACTCGCTTTACAATTATGTACAACCTCCACAAAAAAATTGGCTAATATTCCATATTTCAAAAATTTATTCTCGTAATTTTTACTATAATTTAAACCTAAACAATATGGCTGTCAGATTGTATACGATTCCTAATTTAAGTGAAAATAACACAATTTTCTAAGATTGGGACGAGTTATATAAATTGTATTCTTATCATAAATCAACAACTAATTTCAAAAATATAGGCATACCGTATTTCTTAATGATCTAGTCGTAACTAAGAAGAGAACATTTCTACGAATAAATCTTGTCTGAGAAGTGAGGAAAGTCATGATTTTTTTTTTCTTTTTGAAAGCTGAAAATAGAATTATTACATATTATTAAAATATTGATATTTTTTACCCTAATTTGAAAATGTTATCAAAATTTGATTTTTTTTACTGATTTGATGATTACGGATTATACTATTAACCAATAAATTAAACAATAAAGTACATTTCAATGATTTTGGGACACTTCGTATAGTAAAATTGTATCTTGTTTTGAAAAATGTTTTGTAATGCTGTTTTCAATAATTGCTAAATTTGAGTTCTGTAAGAAACAAAAAAGTATCTCATATTATATTTCTTCCATAAAGAAATAATCGAAAATGAATACGGCATTTTAGGATATGGAGAGCTGAAAGATATCCTCCCAAAAAGATATTTTAGCTTAGACAGAAAAGGTTTAGTTCGCTATTACTCATAAAAGATTTCGAAAATAACTCACGATATCATTTGAAAAATGAAAAAAATGTAAATTGCACTGTAAATTAATCTTCAAATCATATATTTATTTAAAATTTCTATTATGCATTTCATTTTAGCGAATCTGTTGTTTAGAAATTGTTTTCAGATGAATAGGTAAGGCGTATATTTTATATAAAAGAAATAAAAACTCCATATTTGTCTTGATTTTTTTGTGTTTTTTGTTTTTTTTAATTCTATTAACAATTTTCAATTAAATGAAACAGAGGAAAATAAGTTTCAAAAGTGGACATATTTCTAGAATTCTTTACACAAGTAATTTATGAATTTCTTTTGGTTCTAAGTACAAATATGTGTTTGCTCTTTATTTGGTGGATAGAGTTGTAATCAGATTACAATCAGGTAGAAGGATAGAAACAGGTGGTTTCAGATAAAAGCTTGAAAATGCAAACTAAAAGAAAAGTGTAATACGATCATGATATGGTTAAATGAAATTCTGTGATGGAGTTTGAGTATTAGAGCTTAGGTCTAAAAGTACCGGGCAGTTATAAAAACACTTCATTCCGATAAATGAGACCGTGACTATCATTTCATTCATAAAAAAAGAATAAAATTTTGGTTCAAGATATTTTGAGGTACAAGCACAAGCATCATATGAGAAACAACAGTTAAACTCTAACGGTTATGGTTGCAATGACAAAATTTCAAAGTATTCGAATGGCAACACCAATCGGTTTTTTAATTGGAATGCAATCTCCAAACAAAAAGGACAAAAAAAATCGAACTGTAATTGTAGCACGAAATTCACCAGCGATAGACAGACTAAGAAAAAAAAGAGCAAACAACCAGTCCCAACTGAGAAGAAACAAGAAGAAAAGCATTTTATTGTGCTTCATAAATTTTCCATTTCAACCGCAATGGCATCTGTAGGTGGTGCCTAGAACCAAAGCATGTATCATTCCGAAAGGAATTTGTTGAATTTGTTGTATCTTGTAGGCACAACGCAGACGTTTTCACTCGTTAAAAATTTTGAAATTTTGTCATTGTAATGTAATTGTTAAAGTTTAACTGTTGTTTTTCATATGATGCTTGAGCGCATACCTCAAAATACCGTGGACCAAATTTTATTCCGTTCTTGTGAATTCTATGATAGTTTCGGTCTCATAGCTTTTTATAACCATGAGGTATTAATCGGTTATAGCAAATGAAATTACTTAGTTTAAAATACAAATATTGTACAACAAATTATATAGACTTAGGAAAAGAAATTTAAAATGATATAATTCTATAAATTTACTAAATAAAATGTTTAAATGATGTAACAAAGACATATTACTAATATGTTTTTTTTAAACTATATTTATTTTATATTAAGATATTTCAAATATATTGGCTTCATAAAGATACACATTGTTTTTAAAAATTCAAAATAATATCCAAACGATCTCTTATGCACTGGGTATAAAATAAAAAAAGAAAAAGAAATGGGAGTCTTCAAGAGTTCCCGATGTAGTCTTGTAATAAATATATTTCTTCTTGTAAAAGTCCAAAAATAAATATATGTTTAATAAAAGCCTTTAAATATTTACTCTGGTGTTTTATAGTTTAATGTCCCTCTAGACTTTCATTCATGAACCTTTTACAATAACCCAAACGTAAAAAGGGAATGAAACACCTGTCTTCATAATTATTCGTTCTCATTTTACAACATTATTATTGTATAGCTTATTACAATTTTTTCATAAAAGCTATAAGCGCAATATTTTTAGCCTTTTATGATACAAAAATATTGTGGATTTATTTATGGCCTTTTTATTTTGTTAAGGGCACCTGAGTTATGGATTTGAGCAACTTTGGGCATAGTGATTGGTTCTAGCCGCTTGGTTGGTACAGAAAAGTGTGGAGTTGTCTACCCCCTACTGATAACGGGTGTATACCTCCTGCGGACGGACCATTACAGTGACCGGTGATAGATCTTAGAACTAAACCGTAGTTCCCCCTATTGGCGTCGTGGCGTTCCGGTCATTCAGACTCTTTTGTGTGCCCAAAGGCAGGTCGAAGTATACATTTGAGATTATGATCTTTTTACTCTAGCTTTATATTTCAAATGCTTCACTAAATTGATTTGTATTCTCTTTTATATAAAATATAATATTTTATTTATATACTAGCTGTACCCGGTCTTTGCTGTAGTTCAGTCTAGCTAAAGAAAAGAGACATGTTTCAGATAGGATTCTTTTTAGAATGCTGTGGGTACACACTATTTTTTTTGTTGTTGTTGTCGTTGTTATACAGTTTGTCTGTGCACATATAAAGATTGTCTGATTTGCCGAGACTAAAACATTCAACATATAATTATCGATGTAAGATCTAAAACGCATAATTCTAAAAATTAGAGCCTTGTTGATTATAATTGCATCGAATTGGGAATTGTAATTTCTTAAACTGAGTGGCATATTTGTTTGAATAATTAGGAAATCTTCCCCATTGAAAGGTGCTGTCAAGATTGTTGCCATGGCAGTTTCAAAGCTTTAATTACTTGATTTTTCACAACATGATAACTGGAACGCGGATTTTCAGTTGCAATGCGTGCGATGGCATTCCTTGCCAATCAAGTGAATTCGAAAATTCTGTTCGATAACTAACCGCTTCATCTGCTTCCACAATAGTATCTATGGACTTGTATGTTACTGCCTCTACTGGAATGTTAATCTTAATGAAATTGTTAAGTTCATAAATGCCATTGTTCTTTGGCACAAGAATATCTTATTCATTCAACCAATCGTGATTTTTGTAATCTGCTTGAATATTGGAAAACACTTTTTCTACCTATTCTTTTTTTGTCACTAAAATGCAGAAGTTATGAAGCAGTAAGATTCATCTTGAAGTCGTATCAACTGGCATGAATCATTTTGTAACTGGACACACATATTTGTAATTAATCAGCGTCTTTATGCATCACCACAAAGTAGAGTATTTAAGGCAAATATTTATTCCATCCTCTGGTATCAACCGAGGAATTACAGGCAATGTTTTACAGAAATCTCCTGCTAGCAATATTAATGTGTTTCCTAAATGTCCGGTGTTTGTACGTAAATCTTGCAATGATCGATGATATGCCTCGAGTGAATTTTCATGTGCCATTGTGCATTATCTCAAGCAATAAGTTTGAATTTCTGCGATACTTTTCCCATGGCCGGATGCATTAGAAATGTTGTACGTAGTAGTTTAGATGAATCGCATGATCAATGGTAATTTCAAAGCGGAAATAGTAATTCTTCCAGTTGGCAATTTTGGTAGCAATGTTGTAAATATCACGGTTGCAGTAGATAAGGTTATGTCATTTCGAGATGGAAATTTTCCCAGCATCAATCTAATTAGGAATATCTTACCAGTTACTCCTGCAGAATCTAAGCAGATTTCTCCAGCCCAGTTATTGACAATTTGCATTTTTTGATCGTAAATATATTTTTTGTCTAAGCATTAGCTTAGGAATATTTGATTGCACATACGACAAAAGATCATCCTTGTTTAAATTTTCTTCACCGCGCATTTTTTGTATGAAATGTAGCAATAGAAAATAGATTCAGTAATAGGATTTTCATTTGATTGAGAAATCTAAGCATAACCTCTAATCATTGTCAACCTCTAAGCCCGCGATATCTAAGCACAAGCCTCCAATGATTGTCACTGCTTTGTAGTAACTTTCTGCTGCAAAATCCTTGTTCATACTTCAATTTTTCTTCGTCGGAAGATATTTTTAATTCATGTGTTATTTATATTTCTCACATAACACTATTGGAGATGAGGGAGAGCTAGCTTTCAGTGTGATTACAAACAATGCAGGAATTTTATTTAGATATGACGTATTGCGCATGTCGTTAATGCATATATTTAAATATCGGTAATTTTACATTGAATTCAGAGCTAGACATTCCATGAAAAACTATCAAGAATAATGCCGTTGACAATTCTTAATTGCTGGAAAGATACTGGACCGGACACATTTATTAAAAGCATGCCGAAAAAAGCATTCATCTTGATTGAGATTTCCGGTGTTCTGTGGGCCTTCGAAGTTTCTGTGAATATCTTAAATTGTTCTCCAACTCGCTTTCCGCGTTTATGTCGTAGTAAAGACGAATATGACAAACCCAGCGATTATCTACTTCGATACAACGACTTTCCATTTCTTTGGTTTTAAATTTACAGCCATCTTCTAATGACCTTCTGTAATTAAGAATATGCATGCATCCTGTAACTCTGCAGATACTAATGCTCGAAAGATACTTAAAGCATTTCCAGTCTGTCGTGCATGACGAAATTTTATTCAGTATACCGCGATGTTCATGCATCATATTTTTTGTTCCCACTTCATGCAAATTCTTACCGGCTTCAGCATCGGTTAATGCATTGCATATTGCGTCGGTTTCGTTTTGAACTGATTTTGTTATAGAACTAGATTTGTATACTTGCGTGCAGTAATCATTTCTTTTGCCATTCTGCTGAGTGTACGAAATGAACACTATGACAAAATTCACAGTTCAATTACAATGAAATTTCATACGGAATAATGAAAAAAAATTGAAAATAAATAGAAATTTGTGAAAATTCAATTTAACTATGCAATCGGAAACACCGAAATAGAAACGTAAAATAATGAATACAGCATGTGTTACTTTTATCTCCAACACATGATGCTATTTTTTAATGATACCATACATAGTTATCAACAGAATAGTTAAAAACAGAAACAAAATACATGTTATTATCTGTTACAGTTGCAATATCTATGTAATAAATATATATATTCCCGCCTGTATTCGAATGAAACGTTGTTTCAAAATTTTAAAGCAATCGGTGAAGAACTTTTGGAGATTCTCGATTTTGAACAAACGAACATTTACATTTTTTTTTTATATATATAAATGCTTTTGACCATGAAATTCTGAACTACACAATTGAACACGAAAATATATAAAAGTAGAATAGAAAAGCGTATTTGGAATAGTTGAATTTATGTGATATTTATAACCTTACACAGTTGATAAAACTATGTTACAAATGTATTGTGCTTTCTCTGAATATAAATATGAGTTTCACATATTTCTTCACTACTGCTATTTATAGCCGTAAAGCGTTTCCTAAAAAGAACTCTGTAACGATACAACTATGTTTTCCCTAAAACCGAAGGGATTTTTAACGGAATTCACAATTTTTTTCAATTCAGAGTTCATGTTCCTACTTTTCCGCTATGTATTTTACAATCTGAAAAACGCAGGAGAAACCTGTTCACTAAAAATGCAATTTAAAACATTCTGAAAGCGAAAATGTCTTTGATTTTGGCAAAAATAGGAACTCAAGTTGTTTACCGTCTTTTAAGGTACTTTTTATTTATTGTCTGTTTAAAATATTTTTATAAGATAGCTTTATTTTTTTACTACTTTTTATTTATTGTCTCTTTAAAATATTTTTATAAGATCATTTTAATTTACATTATTTTATTTCACGCTTAGAAGTTAATACTTTATATTCGTATATTTCAAAAGGAAAAGATGAAATTTGTGACTTTTATTTATTCTAAATTTTCACAGACAAACATACAAAATATTTAGCTTTTGAATTGTATTTGAAATATAGAATTTGTTGATCTTTAGTAATCCTTATATAGGTAATAAATCTGATATCATAAACTGGATAACTGATACATCATCTTAATTATTTTCGTTAATTAAAAGTTATAAGCAAATCGATTTAAATACACATTTTGAATTTGAGTGTAATTTCCAAGAAAACCGAATATTTTCATTTCTTCAAATAAATCGGTGATTCACTATGCACATTTGTACCTTCTGTTACTTCCTTTTATCATTAATAGAATGAAATTATTTAAGGTATCCGAATACGTTTGAAGCAATTTTTTAAAAAAAAAATACTATATAAAAACATTATAAGATGTTTTTTTATTTAAATTCAATAAAAAATTAATAATATAGTTTTTGGGTCTACATTATTAAGAATTTACAAAAATTGTTAATTTAGGGTGTTTTTTAAACAAGGAATTCAAAAACTATAAAGAGTGGTTAAACATTTACACCAACTTAAATAAAACTCATCTTAAAATAATCTATATGCTTAGGGAATGTATTAGAATCAAACAATTATCATAAGAGTCAAAATTATTCTAGTCATTTTGTTCTAAAATTCACAGATCGTGCTGTATATGAACCGTTTATTTTGAGAGTGGGACAAGTCCATTTTTGAAAAAAATGGATATAATGGTAGTATAAAATAGATAAAACTTGTTATGCTCTTTTTTATACTTAAACAATTAAAAGTAAAAAAAAAAATCAGATTCTAGTATTTTGGAGATGGAAGTTTTAGCCCTTAACAGTATTGAAAATATGTTTATTTTGAAAGTGGTGCAAGTCCATCTTAAATTGAAATTATTTTTGACCGAATATATTACGGCCAAATTTAGCTCCGGTTGCTGTATGGTGAAGTAAATGTGGTCTTTTGATGTCATGTCTGAAAACTAGGGTGTTTCTATCTATCTATCTTTGATAATGAAAATCGGTGGTTGTACAGATTTTCATAAATAGTAAAAAGTATATGTTAATTTTGTTTTTCAATAATAATAATATTATTATCGATAATATTATATTCAATAATAATAATAGTATTAATAATATTATAACTATATTATAGTTAAACAATTCACGGTTTCATCACCGGTATTTTTATTTCCTTTTAAAACGCTTACTCCAGAGGTTGGGTTGAAAATAAATATCCGCGTTTCATTTCAAGTATTAAACATTTATTATATTTTCGACAATTTCCTATTATTTTATAATAATCCTGGGGAATATACAACAAAAAGGGTTTCCGGATTGCCAGTACTACCACTCCAAAATCACCATCGTTCTGAAAATTGAATGTCCTGCAAAAAAAATTTATGATCAATGATATTTATTTCATTTTCACTGGACTAAACAATCGGAAGTAAACATACTATGATCGGAAAACCAAAATTAAGATACACTTTTTATTATTTATGAAATACTCTACAATCATCCATTTTCATTATCAAAGACAGATAGATAGAAACACCTTAGATTTCAGACATGATATCAAACGGCTACATTTGCTTCACCTTGCAGCAACCGGAGCTAAATTTTGTTATTTAGATGCAGGCCTAATAAGATGCAGTGTTATTTAGATGAGGATATCATGCGCGCTTAATTAGATGCATGGCTGATGCTGGCCTAATTAGATGCAGATTTATTAAGAGACGGGGTTTATTAGATGCACTTCTGATGGGGGCCTAATTAGATGCACACCTGATACGGATATATTTAGATATGTATCATAGTAGGTGCAGACCTCAAGTGGGACTAATAAGATGCAGACTTGTTTCAGCTCTAATTAGATGCAGTTCTATTTAGCTGCAGATCTGATTCGGAGCTAATTAGACGTAGATATAATTAGATGTAGTTACATCCATTTCAAATTTGATGCAGATCTAATTAGATGCATGTCTGATGCGGCCTATTTAATTGCAGACCTGATTCAGATCTAATTAGATTCAGACCTGATGCATATCTATTTAGATATGGATCTAATTAAATGCAGATCTGTAGAATATCTATTTAGATATTTATATAATTAGATGCGCATGTAATGCAGGCCTAATTAGATGCAGTTTAGAAGCGGATATAATTTGATGCAGATATGATGCAAGCCTATTTGGTTGCAGATCTAATTTGATCTATTTACTTGCAGTTCTGATGGAGACCTCATTAGATACAGACCTCATCCAGATCTAATAATATGCAGATCTACTTAGATATGGATCTAACAAATGCAGATCTAACGGAGGCCAAATTACAGGTAAAATTGATGCAGACATAATTAGATGCAGTTATATTTAGAAGCGGATCTAATTTGAGCCAGATTTAATGCAAGCCTAATTTGTTGCAGATCTAAATTGATATATTTACTTGCAGTACTTATAGGGACCTAATTAGATACAGACCTGATCCAGATCTAATTAGATGAACAACTACTGCAGATCTATTTAGATATGGATCTAACAAATGCAGATCTGAAGCAGGCCAAATTAGATGCAGACTTGACGCAGGCCTAATTATATGCAGTTTTATTTAGATGCTGATCTAATTTGATGCAGATCAGATGCGGGCCTTATTAGATGCAGATTGAAATATATCTAGTTATTTTCAGGTCTAAATAGATGTAGATGTAATTAGATGCAGGTCTGATGAGGGCTTTATTAGATGCAGACCTGATTCCGATATAATTAGATACAGATCTATTTAGATGCGGGCCTTGCTGGATGCAGTTCTATTTTGATGCATATCTGATGCGGGCCTAATTAGATGCAGATCTGATCAGAAATGCACACATGATGCTGTATTATTATAGAAGCACAAAACTAAGATATACTTTTCCTTACGTATCAAACGCTGAATAAACATCGATTTTCATTATCACAGATAGATAAATAGAAACACACTAGATTTCAGAAAAGATATCAAATGGCCGCATTTGATTCACCATGCAGCAACCGGAGCTAAATTTTAAGGTAAAATATTAGGTCGAAAATAATATCTATCTAAAATGGACTTGCACCACTTTCAAATTAACATATTTTCAATACTGTTAAAAGCTGAAACCGCCAATCTGATTTTTTTTTACTTTAAATTTTTTACGCATAAATAGATCATAACAAGTTTTATCTATAACTACCAATTTCTAAATATTTTTCACAAATGGATTTGCCCCACTTTCAAAATAAAAGGCTCGCATGGATCTAATTAGATGCAGATCTGATGCAGGCCTAATAAGATGATGTTCTATTTAGATGACGATATAATTAGATGCAGATCTAATGTGGGCGTAATTAGATGCAGATTTGAATATATCTAGCTATTTACAGCTCTAAATAGATGCAGTTCTGATGTGTGTAATAAGATGTAGACCAGATTCAGATATAATTAGATGCAGGTGTATTTAGATGCGGGCCTAATAAGATGCTGTTTTATTTAGATGCGGATATCATGCGCGCTTAATTAGATGAAGGACTGAAATTGGCCTTATTAGATGCAGACCTGATTCCGATCTAATTAGATGCAAACCAGACGCAGATTTAGGTAAGGATTTAATTAGATGTATATCTAATGGGGGCCTAATAAGATGCAGACCAGATGCAGGCCTAATTAGATGTAGTTCTGTTTAGATGCGGGTCTAATTTGATGCAGATCTGAAGCGGGCCTTATTACATGCATATTTAAATATATCTAGTTACCTACAGGTTTCAATAGATGCAGATGTAATTAGATGCATGTCTGATGAGGGCTTAATTAGACGCAGATCTGAGTGAGATATAATTAGATGCAGATCTATTTATACTTAGGCCTTACTGGATGCAGTTCTATTTTGATGCATATGTGATGCGGGCCTAATTAGATGCATATCTGATCATAGATGCACACATGAGGCTGTATTAGTATCGAAACACAAAATAAAGATATTCTTTTTGTTATTTATGAAATGCTGACCAACCTTCGATTTTCAATATCAAAGATAGATAGATAGAAACACCCTAGATTTAATAAATTATATCAAATGGCATTATTTGATTCTCCATACAGCAACCGCAGCTAAATTTTTAGGTAATATATTCCTTCAAAAATAATATCTATCTAAGATGGACTTGCACCACTTCCAAAAAAAACATATTTTCAATACTGTTAAGAGCTAAAATTGCCATTTCCAAAATACTAGATTCTGATTTTTTTTTCTTTAAATTGTTTACGCATAAATAGATCATAACAAGTCTTATCTATAACTACTAATATCTCAATATTTTTTAAAAATGGACTAGCCCCACTTTCAAAATAAAGGCTCATATGGATCTAATTACAAGCAGATCTGATGCGGGAATAATTAGATGCAGACGATGTAGGCCTAATTAGATGATGTTCTATTAAGATGCTGATATAATTAGGGGCAGATCTAATGAGGGCCTTATTAGATGCAGATTTGAATATATCTAGTTATCTAGAGCTCAAATTCGTTGCAGATGTAATTAGATGCAGTTCTGATGCGGCAGTAATAAGATGCAGACCTGATTCAGATATAATTCGATTCAGGTGTTTTTAGATGCGGGCCTAATAAGATGCAGTTTTATTCAAATGCAGATATCATGCGAGCTTAATTAGATGCAGGACGGAAGCTGGCCTAATTAGATGCAAACTACATACAGGCCTAATTACATGCAGACTATATACAGGCCTAAATACATGCAGACTATATACAGGCCTAATTACATGCAGTTCTATTTAGATGTGGGGCTAATAAGATGCAGTGTTATTTAGATGCGGATATCATGCGCGCTTAATCAGATGCAGGACTGAAGCTGGCCTCATTAGATGCAGACTAGATACAGGCCTAATTAGATGCAGTTCTATTTAAATGCGGGCTAAAAAGATGCAGTGTTATTTATATGCGGATATCATGCGCGCTTAATCAGATGCAGGACTGAAGCTGGCCTCATTAGATGCAGACTAGATACAGGCCTAATTAGATGCAGACTATTTAGATGCGGGGTTAGTAAGATGCAGTGTTATTTAGATGTGGATATCATGCGCTTTATTAGATGCAGGACTGAAGTTGACCTAATTAGATGCAGACTAGATACAGGCCTAATTACATGCAGTTCTACTTGGATGCGGGGTAATAATATGCAGTGTTATTTATATGCGGATATCATGCGCGCTCAATCAGATGCAGGACTGAAGCTGGCCTAATTATATGCAGACTAGATACAGACCTCATTAGATGCAGACTATTTAGATGCGGGGCTAGTAAGATGCAGTGTTATTTAGATGCGGATGTCATGCGTGCCTAATTAGATGCAGGACTGAAGCTGGCCTATTTAGATGCAGTCTAGATACAGGCCTAATTAGATGCAGTTCTATTTAGATGCGGATATCACGCGCTTAATTAGATGCGGGAGTGAAGCTGGCCTAATTAGATGCAGACTATGTAGATGCGGGGCTAGTAAGATGCAGTGTTATTTAGATGTGGATATCATGCTCTTTATTAGATGCAGGACTGAAGTTGACCTAATTAGATGCAGACTAGATACAGGCCTAATTACATGCAGACTAGATACAGGCCTAATTAGATGCGGGGTAATAAGATGCAGTGTTATTTATATGCGGATGTCATGCGCGCTTAATCAGATGCGGGAGTGAAGCTGGCCTAGTTACATGCAGATTATATACAGGCCTTATTATATGCAGTTCTATTTAGATGCGGGACTAATAAGATGCAGTGTTATTTAGATGCGGATTTCATGCGTGCCTAATTAGATGCAGGATTGAAGCTGGTCTAATTAGATGCAGTCAAGATACAGGCCTAATTAGATGCAGTTCTATTTAGATGCGGGGCTAATAAGATGCAGTGTTATATTGATGCGGATATCATGCGCTTTATTATATACAGGACTGAAGTTGACCTAATTAGATGCAGACTAGATACAGACCTAATTAGATGCAGACTATTTAGATGCGGGGCTAGTAAGATACAGTTTTATTTAGATGTGGATATCATGCGCTTTATTATATACAGGACTGAAGTTGACCTAATTAGATGCAGACTAGATACAGGCGTAATTAGATGCAGTTCTACTTAGATGCGGGGTAATAAGATGCAGTGTTATTTATATGCGGATATCATGCGTGCTTAATCAGATGCGGGAGTGAAGCTGGCCTAGTTACATGCAGATTATGTACAGGCCTTATTATATGCAGTTCTATTTAGATGCGGGACTAATAAGATGCAGTGTTATTTAGATGCGGATGTCATGCGTGCCTAATTAGATGCAGGATTGAAGCTGGCCTAATTAGATGCAGTCAAGATACAGGCCTAATTAGATGCAGTCAAGATACAGGCCTAATTAGATGCAGTTCTATTTAGATGCGGGGCTAATAAGATGCAGTGTTATATTGATGCGGATATCACGCGCTTAATTAGATGCGGGACTGAAGCTGGCCTAATTAGATGCAGACTAGATACAGACCTAATTAGATGCAGACTAGATACAGACCTAATTAGATGCAGACTAGATACAGACCTAATTAGATGCAGACTATTTAGATGCGGGGCTAGTAAGATACAGTGTTATTTAGATGTGGATATCATGCGCTTTATTAGATGCAGGACTGAAGTTGTCCTAATTAGATGCAGACTAGATACAGGCCTAATTAGATGCAGTTCTACTTGGATGCGGGGTAATAATATGCAGTGTTATTTATATGCGGATATCATGTGCGCTCAATCAGATGCAGGACTGAAGCTGGCCTAATTATATGCAGACTAGATACAGACCTCATTAGATGCAGACTATTTAGATGCGGGGCTAGTAAGATCCCAAGCAGCAAAAGATCGTTGGCCAACCATTGGCCAAGCATCGCCCCACGGAACGAGCGAGATTGGAGCGAGATCGGAGGCGATCTCGCCCCGACATTGGTCATGTCCCCCGGCGGTTCGCCGCGTGATGGCCGCCCCGACTTGTTTTCGACGAATTTGCCGATCCTTTGGCGACTTGTTATTATCACGGGCGACGTTATACCAAGCATTTCGCGACCTGTTTTATCAATCGGCGACCCAATACCAATCATTTCCCCATGTGTTTTAGCAATGGGCGACCCAATACCAATCATTTCCCCATGTATTTTAGCAATGGGCGACCCAATACCAATCATTTCCCCATGTATTTTAGCAATGGGAAACCAAATGCCAATCAATAGGCAATTTATTTCTGAACACTTGCTGGTGTCAAATTGAAATATTAGTTTAATGGTTATTCAATTTTCTCAAACTCTAGAAACTAGTGTCATAATATTTAAAACTATCATACTTTCAAAATTTTGTCAAAAGACTGAAAATACGAGATATTTTGAATAGTTTACTTTTCTTTTTTACCTATTAATAATAGTGTTTGTTATTTATTTTGATAAATTTAAAATTCCATAAAATACTTGTTTTCGATAAAAATTCATGGAAAATGTCATTCTAACAATTCTTCCAACTTTTTTTAACTATTATTATAGCATAGATTTTACCACAATCTTACCCTATAAAATGTTTAAATGACATTTTTTTACTGCTCTTTAAAAAAATAAACAAATGTTAAAATTATCTGAAATAATTTTAAATTTGATCCCTTGAACATCTATCTACATATAAGATTTATTTCCTTCATTGATATTTCCTATTTATTTTCATTGTTTAATGCATGGGAAGAAATGTTAACATAATCATAGTTTCAATTATATAATTAATCAGTATGATTTTAACTGATATTAGAAATTTAAAAGTAGATGTATTATATATATTGCCTATATCATCTGTTTTTAAAAGCTATTTTATAAAAATTAGAAACAGAAAAATATATAATTCTTATTAAAAAAATATTTTTTAATGCATAAACAAATAATTCCTAAAGAATAATGAATAAAACACAAATTCCTATTTTAACACCTAAAATTTAATGCATTGGTTAAAAATAGTTTATTACTAAACACTAAATTATAATAATTCCTATTATATGTTTCTTCAATAGAAAATATTTTACAAGCACAAATTAATAAGTTACTTCAAATTTCTAATATTTTCATAATTTATGTTTAGTGAGGTTTAGATTCGTAGCAAAATAACAAAATTTGATCAATGTTAAACCCCGAATATTTCACAAATATGTTTCATAAAAATTCCATATACAAAAATGTAACGCTTCTTTCAATTTTACTGATTCTATTTACTATTGATTTTACAAAATTACTTCATGAAGAAATTTTATACCTCATTATAAATTTTAGTGTTAACTAATGTCCAATAGATAACATTTTACAAGCACAAAATAATAATTTACTTCAAATTTCTAATATTTTTTTATTATCTATGATTAGTTTGGTTTTATGGCACAAGAATTAAATTTGATCTTTGATTAACACTGAATATTTCTCAAAAATTCCATACACAAAAATGCAGCACTTCTTTCAATTCTACAAAATTCCTTATATTTACTATTAACATGCAAAGTTTCTTCAAGTTGTAGAAATTTTACACATTATAAATGTTAGTGTCGGTTGATGTCCAACATACAACATTTTACAAGCACAAATTAATAATTTACTTCAAATTTCTAATATTTTCTTGATCTATATTTGTTTGGTTTTGTAGCACAAGAACCAAATTTAATTAATGATTAACACTGAATATTTCACAAAAATTCCATACCCAAACATGGAACACTTCTTTTCATTATAGGAAATTTTATTTACTATTAATTTACAGAGTTACTTCATATTGCATTAATTTTAAACCTCATTATAAATGTTAGTGTTAGCTAATATTCAATAAACAACAATTTACAAGCACAAACTTACTTCTTATTTAATAACTTACTTCAAATTTCTAATATTTTCATAATTTATGTTTAGCGAGGTTTAAATTTGTGGCAAAATAACCAAATTTGATCTATGATTAACTCTGAATATTTGAAAAATATGTTTCACAAAAATTCCATGCACAAAAATACAACACTTCTTTCACTTATACGAAATCTTATTTATTATTAATTTACAAAGTTACTTTATGGTGTAGAAATTTTATACCTCATTACAAATGTTAGTGTTAGCTAATGTCCAATTGATAACATTTTACAAGCACAAATTAACAATTTACTTCAAATTTCTAATTTTTTTAAAAATCTATGATTAGTTTGGTTTTGTTTCATGGCACAAGAACCAAATTTGATCTATGATTAACTCTGAATATTTCACAAAAACTCCATACCTAAAAATGTAAACACTACTTTCAATTATACAAAATTTCTTTAGACAAATATTTTTTTAATTATTATTTTCCCCTCTTTATTTTTAGGAGAAAAGAAAAACAACTATGCAAAACAATTTATTTACAAAGACCTTCATTAAATAATATTTTAGAAATACAAAGTGAAATAATAATTTACTTGAAATTTTTTACTGAATTTTCTGTAATGACTTATACACCCAAGCAAAATCCTGAAACTATGACTTATAATTTAGAAGAATAAATAATATTGACACAAAGTAATTTATAAAAAATTTATTTAAACTTTATTTATTATGTAATACTTGAAAAGTTTGAAATTTCTAAAAATCCACACACATTTATATAAATATTATATATATGTATAACTGAATCTTCAGCTACATATAAAAAATTATACATTTATTTATACATTTCATTTTTCCGTTTTGCTGAACCTAGAAAACAATTATAATAGTAATTGAGATTTCGCTTCATTTAAAAGTACAAATAAAACATTTGTTGACAATTGGAGATGAGTAATTAACAAGCAAAAGTCTTATAGAACTTCATAAGCATAATATTTTTGTTCTGATACTGGACTGTGTAAGCAAACTTTATAATCATGTTTAGGATAATAAAGAAAAAAAAACTCAAACTAATGGGAGTAAAATTTATGTTACTGTTTTATGAAATGCGAAATACTTTGAAACTATTCATATAAGAGAACTCAAAAGTGCCTGCATAATCTCAAGTTTTAAAGATTTTTTTTTTTTTTGAAGTTTAAAATAAATACATTCTGCTAAACTTTTTTTTAGCCTCATGTCAAAATAAAAATAATTACACAAATGTTATTTCAATACCAAAATATAAAAATGTTATTTAATACTTTATTAAACTTCTTTCATAGAAAAATTGTAAATGAAAAGGAAAATTAACTGAGCTAAATAGAATTAAAATCACTTGAATTGTCAGTCTGAAAAAATAATGAGGTTGCCATTAAAAAAATTTATTCAAATTATATAGAAAAATAAAATTTGTACAAAACAAAATTTATGCCTTTCTAATTAAGGCAAATAAGTTTTCAGATAAAAAAATCAGAAATTAAAATTTACCTACTTGTCATTCAAGCCTATCACATTGTAACATTTTGAAGTTTTACTACATTTTTCACGAAAAGACATTACATATTTTGGCACTTAAACACATACATCTGATAAATCCTTGATTGCTTCCACTGCTCTGAGTAATTGCAACTGACCAGAGAGAAATTTTGTGATTTGGAATATCTTCAATTCTAAACAAGTTCTTAGGATATAAAGTGAATTGGGACATATAATTGTTTTAAATTTCCTTCTGATGTTCCAAGTAGGTAGAAACCATACTCCGTCACATTAATTATAACTTCCAATATTTTGCTCTTTTTTGAAGTCAGGAATAGAAACTTGCACAGTAGTTTCCAAACAAATAGTGAGAAATTTTTTTTGTTTATATTTATAGATCAATTTTAAAATTTATTTTATCTTTAATTGCATTTTCAGTTTTGAAACAAAGGTTGCACAAAATTTTTATTTCATTGAATGAGAGATGTATTTCATACTTTGCCAGGTTGTCATTTGGCATTCTATAGAATGCTTAGAAAATGTATGAAATACAAATTGTTTCATACATTACTGGCTTGTTTTAGGCATTATATACAATGCTTGGCCATTCTATAGAATACTGGATTTCATATTTTGCTGGTAATACATATAAAGAATTATTATATACTTTTCTTCAAGTTCACTCTTCTTTTTGCAGATTTGATGAACCTAAAAAACATATTCCTTAATTAGAATAATGATTGAGCTTTCACTTCTTTTAAAAGTACAAATAAAATATTTGTTGACAATTGGAGATATGTAATTAAGGAGTAAAATAGATATATAGAACTTCATAAGCTTGATAATGTTTTCAATCTGACAATGAACTATATAGGCAAATATTATAATAATGTTTAGGACAATAGAGGAAAATAATATAAACTAATGGGTGTAAAATTTATGTTACTATTTTATGAAAGGTGAAATAATTATAAACTATTCACATAAGAGTATTCAAATATAACTACATAATTGCAAGTTTTAAAGATTTTTTTTTTTTGAAATTTACAATAAATATATTCTGCTAATCTATTTTTTTAGCCTTATGTCGAAATAAAAATAATAACACAAATGTTATTGCAAAACCAAAACATAAGAACGCAATTTAATATTT
Source organism: Argiope bruennichi (assembly GCF_947563725.1). NCBI lineage: Eukaryota > Metazoa > Arthropoda > Arachnida > Araneae > Araneidae > Argiope > Argiope bruennichi. The sequence continues at coordinate 64,464,696 of NC_079152.1, read as the reverse complement.
TTTTAAAAACTTTTTTCATTAAAAATTGTTGTTAACAAAAGAAAAGGCATTGTAAATGAAATGGAAAAATATCTGCAATAATTTAAGAACAGACACACAAAAAAAAAAAGATAGGAAATAAAATCACTTGAAAAGAATACAAACAAGAAAAGAAATGATAATGGTCGCTTACGCCTAACGCTAATAATATCACGTGCAACTCCATGTTTCAGGTAAGCAACGAGTTCGAACGGCTTCAACAAAAATAATCTTTTTTATTCACTATTTAGAATAAATAATATATTATTTACAAATATACAATAAAAAAATCTTTACACTTACCAAGTTTCTTGAAGTGACAGTATGCGTTGCTGGTTGAATTTCAAAATCCAATACACGCCAGGTGATTCATGGGAAATTTCTAAAATATGTTCGCATAGCGCCACCTAGGAAAAGCAAATTTCCCGACATCGAGGCGACTATGGGCCGATTGCTTTGAGCCGGTCTTTTTCACTAAGTCGCCGTAGGAGTTCGCCCCGATGAAAAAGCGATCTTCAGAGGCGACAGAAAAAAATATGGTCAAAATCCGATGTCGCGCCAATGCAAAGGTGACATTGGCAAAATACGGGCGGCGTATATCAGATGGCTGCGATGCTTGGCCAATCGTTTAGCGACTTCTCTTGCTGCTTGGGATGCAGTGTTATTTAGATGTGGATATCATGCGCTATATTATATACAGGACTGAAGTTGACCTAATTAGATGCAGACTAGATACAGGCCTAATTAGATGCAGTTCTACTTAGATGCGGGGTAATAAGATGCAGTGTTATTTATATGCGGATATCATGCGTGCTTAATCAGATGCGGGAGTGAAGCTGGCCTAATTACATGCAGATTATATACAGGCCTTATTATATGCAGTTCTATTTAGATGCGGGACTAATAAGATGCAGTGTTATTTAGATGCGGATGTCATGCGTGCCTAATTAGATGCAGGACTGAAGCTGGCCTAGTTAGATGCAGGACTGAAGCTGGTCTAATTAGATGCAGACTATATACAGGCCTTATTAAATGCAGTTCTATTTAGATGCGGGACTAATAAGATGCACTGTTATTTGTTACGGATATAATGCGCGCTTAATTAGATGCAGGACTAAAGCTGGCCTAATTAGATGCAGGACTGAAGCTGGCCTAATTAGATGCAGGACTGAAGCTGGCCTAATTAGATGCAGACTAAATAGAGGCCTAATTAGATGCAGTTCTATTTAGATGCGGGGCTAATAAGATGCAGTGTTATTTAGATGCGAATATAATGCGCGCTTAATTAGATGCAGGACTAAAGCTGGCCTAATTAGATGCAGGACTGAAGCTGGCCTAATTACAGGCAGATTATATACAGGCCTTATTATATGCAGTTCTATTTAGTTGCAGGACTAATAAGATGCAGTGTTATTTAGATGCGGATGTCGTGCGTGCCTAATTAGATGCAGGACTGAAGCTGGCCTAATTAGATGCAGTCTAGATACAGGCCTAATTAGATGCAGTTCTATTTAGATGTGGATATCATGCGCTTTATTAGATGCAGGACTGAAGTTGACCTAATTAGATGCAGACTAGATACAGGCCTAATTAGATGCAGACTAGACACAGGCCTAATTAGATGCAGTTCTACTTAGATGCGGGGTAATAAGATGCAGTGTTATTTATATGCGGATATCATGCGTGCTTAATCAGATGCGGGAGTGAAGCTGGCCTAATTAGATGCAGACTAGATACAGGCCTAATTAGATGCAGTTCTATTTAGATGCGGGGCTAAAAAGATGCAGTGTTATTTAGATGCGAATATAATGCGCGCTTAATTAGATGCAGGACTAAAGCTGGCCTAATTAGATGCAGGACTGAAGCTGGCCTAATTAGATGCAGACTAAATAGAGGCCTAATTAGATGCAGTTCTATTTAGATGCGGGGCTAATAAGATGCAGTGTTATTTAGATGCGAATATAATGCGCGCTTAATTAGATGCAGGACTAAAGCTGGCCTAATTAGATGCAGGACTGAAGCTGGCCTAATTACAGGCAGATTATATACAGGCCTTATTATATGCAGTTCTATTTAGTTGCGGGACTAATAAGATGCAGTGTTATTTAGATGCGGATGTCGTGCGTGCCTAATTAGATGCAGGACTGAAGCTGGCCTAATTAGATGCAGTCTAGATACAGGCCTAATTAGATGCAGTTCTATTTAGATGTGGATATCATGCGCTTTATTAGATGCAGGACTGAAGTTGACCTAATTAGATGCAGACTAGATACAGGCCTAATTAGATGCAGACTAGATACAGGCCTAATTAGATGCAGTTCTACTTAGATGCGAGGTAATAAGATGCAGTGTTATTTTGATGCGGATATCAAGCGCTTAATTAGATGCAGGAATGAAGCTTGCCTAATTAGATGCAGACTAGATACAGTCCTAATTAGATGCAGTTCTATTTAAATGTGGGGCTAAAAAGATGCAGTGTTATTTAGATGCGAATATAATGCGCGCTTAATTAGATGCAGGACTAAAGCTGGCCTAATTAGATGCAGGACTGAAACTGGCCTAATTAGATGCAGACTAAATAGAGGCCTAATTAGATGCAGTTCTATTTAGATGCAGGGCTGATAAGATGCAGTTCTTTTAGATGCAGGGCTGATAAGATGCAGTGTTATTTAGATGTGGATATCATGCGTGCTTAATTAGATGCAGGACCGAAGTTGGCCTAATTAGACGTAGACTAGATACTGGCCTAATTAGATGCAGTTCTATTTAACTTCGGGGCTAATAAGATGGAGTTTTATTTAGATGCTGATATCATGCGCGCTTAATTGGATGCATGACTGGAGCTGGCTTAATTAGATGCATGACTGGAGCTGGCCTAATTAGATGCAGACTAAATACAGGTCTATTTAGATGCAGACTAAATACAGGTCTAATTAGATGCAGACTAAATACAGGCCTAATTAGATGCAGACTAAATAGAGGCCTAATTAGATGCAGTTCTATTTAGATGTGGATATCATGCGCTTTATTAGATGCAGGACTGAAGTTGACCTAATTAGATGCAGACTAGATACAGGCCTAATTAGATGCAGACTAGACACAGGCCTAATTAGATGCAGTTCTATTTAGATGCGGGGCTAATAAAATTCAGTGTTATTTAGATGCATATATCATGCGCTTCATTAGATGCGGGACTGAAGCTGGCCTAATTAGATACAGACTAGATACAGGCCTAATTAGATCCAGTTCTATTTAGATGCGGGACTAATAAGATGCAGTGTTATTTAGATGCGGATGTCATGCGCGCCTAATTAGATGCAGGACTGTAGCTGGCCTAATTAGATGCAGTCTAGATACAGGACTAATTAGATGCAGACTAGATACAGGATAAATTAGATGCAGTTCCATTTAAATGTGCGGCTAAAATGATGCAGTGTTATTTAAATGCTAATATCATGCGCGCTTAATTAGATGCAGGACTGAAGCTGGTTTAATTAGATGCAGACCTGATTCCTATCTTATTAGATGCAAACTTGACGCAGATTTAGATATGGATTTAATTAGTGATCTGATGGGGGACTAATTATAAGCAGACAAGATGCCGGCTTAATTAGATGCAGTTCTATTTAGATGCGAATCTAATTTGATACAGATCTGATGCGGGCCTTATTACATGCAGATTTAAATATATCTAGTTCCTTTCAGGTCTAAATAGATGCAGATGTAATTAGATGGAGGTCTGATGAGGGCTTTATGAGACTTCATTGAGATATAATTAGATGCAGATCTATTTAGATGTGGGCCTTACTGGATTCAATTCTAGTTTGATGCATATCTGATGCTGGCGTAATTAGATGCAGATCTGATCAGAGATGCACACATGATGCTGTATTATTATCGATACACAAAATTAAGATACACTTTTTATTATTTATGAAACACTGTACAGCCGTCGATTTTCATTATCAAAGATAGATAGATAGAAACACACTAGATTTTAGATATGATATCAAACGGCTACATTTGCTTCACCATGCAGCAACCGGAGCTAAATTTTGCAGTAATATATTCAGTCAAAAATAATTTCAATCTGATGAATTTGCGCCACTTACAAAATAAACCTATTTTCAAAGTTGTTAAGAGCTAAAACTGCCATCATCAAAATACTAGAATCTGATTTATTTTTTTACTTTAAATTGTTTACGTATTAAAAAAATCATAACAAGTTTTTTCTATACTACCATTATCTCCATTTGTTTCAAAAATGGACTTGCACTACTTTCAAAATAAACGGCTCATTTGCTGAATCAGATTTACAACTGATGCATCATACAAAATATTCTACAAAACTTCGATGGAATGAGAAGCTGAATTTAATATTATCGATTTTTCACCGCAACGAGGAAGATAAAGTGATTTCTGAAATATAAAATTATCTTTTATGTATGAAGAAAGGAGGTCTATTTCATCTGAAAAATGCAAGAGAAGGATGGATTTATTACTATATATAATTCATGTCCATCATCGACATTTTAAAATGTTAAATCCTGAATAAAAGGCAATTTAATTACACCTACGTATAAACTGAAAATGTACAATTTCATTTAAATTCTTCATAAAACTGAATTGTTTTTTGTTATGTTATATTTTCTACAAGAATATTCTTTATTTTGTTTCACTTTTTACCAAATGAATAAATAAGTATAAATTTTTGAATAGTATTTGGTTTTTATTCTTAAAATACAGACTGATGTATCTGAAATATTTCCCAATTAAATGAACGTTTACATGAATTCATTAATTTTGAAAGTGAGGCAAGTCCATTTAGTTATAATAAATCTCGTATTCTTTTAGTCAGCACTGTAAACACTATTAGATTTTTAACTTGCTTTATCTGGTTCCACAAAATAGAAAAAATATATCTATTAATACTTACCAATATTTTTAAATTTACTGAAATGCAAACCTTCAAATATCTCACAATAACAAAAAATGGACTTGCCCCATTTTCAAAATAAATGGCTCATATGTATATATTACTAAAAACAGAAAGGGATATATAGAAGTCTATTTTTAGAAGTGTAAAGGAATGAAGAGAGGAGAAAAGATTTTAAAAAGTACATGCGAAATAAATGCGTTAAAAATACACAATCCCAAAAAAATCTATGTAAATTTTATCGTGGAGAAATTGTAAAAGTAGAAATAAAATGTATGAAAAAAACGACACATTATCATTCACCAGGAGATGAAATGCATGGGAATTGTTTGCAGTCTATATTAAACTTTTGCAGTCCACATAAAATAAGATAAACTTCTGATGAGCGATCAATGCGTCGTTCACCCTGTTTCAGATTCTGTTTTACTTTATATTATACATATATATATTAAGAGAAATGGGAAAATTGAAAAATACAATAAATAGTCGCAAATCAAGGATATAAAAAGAGTTGAAGTGACAAATATTGAAAAACTTGTTTCGTTATAAGTATATTCGAAAACAGATTTGTAAAAGAAATGAGGGTAAGCGTGTTCAGTTGTACTATATTTTACCATGTCTCCACCATTTCGTTATGAATTGATTCTAAGTTTTAACAGTTGATGTCTATACAAATAAGAAAAGCAATAAAATGCTTCTCAAAGTTGTTCATAAGGAGTATACTGAATTGACTTACTGACCAATCAAAATTGTGCTACATGCTATCACAACTCCTGTTTTCGGGGTTTTCTGGCGAAGTGTTTAGTAGGACAAATTGCATCACATATTAGTTCCGTTAAATCTTAAGACAGACACAATGCAATAAAAAATGATACATCAATGAATTGGGAAAAAGTGACTTCGGCAATGTAACATAAAAATTACAGAATAAGGTAGAAACAAACTTTTAATATTTTCGAAAATATCATTTATTAATCCAATTACTTAATGGAGCTTTCGTAAAACTGTTATCGCCAGTAATCCACAATAAGCCTAATACAATATGGCCAAATTTTTTTCTTGCGCCAGTAAAACAAGTAAAACCAACTAACCAACTATGAAACTTTTAAACAAATAACTTTCTATCTTTCTATAACTTTCATTTTCTATAACTTTCCTTGAAATTATCTGTACAAATAACTTCCTCAAAACCTCTCTTTTTACCCATATAGAATCTTTATTCTTCTAACAATAAACATTTGAAAGCCGTAAACATTTTGAAAGCTGTTGTGTAAACATTTCCAAAGCCGTTGTGAAATGCACCGAGGTACATCTTGATCTGTTATGACATTTTTTAATGAGATTATTTGTAAGAAATTCATAGAAAGATTTACAGAATTTCTGTTCCAAGAATTACATTCCGGATCTTCTTTTCACAGGAGGAAGGAAAATATTGCATAGAGCTGAAAGGTTAAGATATTTTAAAAAGAACACCATGCGCGATTGAAATTCTCGGAATTTTCGTAACTCTTACTTTTCCATTTAAAAACAAAAAGAAAAGAAAAAAAAGATTAAAATAAAAAGTGCGCTTTAATGAGAATGATTGTGTTGTGGATAAGCTCATGTTCAGGGGGCGTACGAGTCCATTTACTTTGGCTCAACACTACGAAAGATTCCAGTAAATTCTGGGAACTGTAAAATTTTCTGTAATGGGAACATTAATAGAGGAATGCTTATATTATTGACAAAGACATGTTTCGCTGAAACCAAAATGGCTATTTAAAAAAGTTCAGTTACCTAAAACAAATGATGAAAAGTTTGTAACGTGTTTCGAAATCTCAAATTCTTCGAAAACATAAGGGTTGATTCCTGGCCATATATATTGTGATTCAAAATTATATGTTGCTTATGATGTCTATTATTAGTAATTAAAATAAGATATAATTGTAAGAAGATTCATGTTATCCATCCTTATAACAATGATGAATCTCCCAGGCGGTACCTCTTAATTCGGATAAAAAGTTTCCGTCGTGGTGGTTGATTCTCGCCACCCTAGTGAGTACAGAAAATGATAGGGTGTCTGGTTCCTCCTATCGGAGAGGGTTGTGCTGTGGCCGGTGATGGCCCTTCGAACTGAACCACAGTTCCCGGCAATGTTGCTGTTGCGGCGGTACGGTTATTTAGGTTTCTCCGAGTACTTCGGACTGGTTGGAGTTGCCAGTTTATGGTTAAAGTTATAATAACAATGATTTCATGTTAGTCAAATCTTGATACTTATTCTAGGATATTGCAGTTATGATTTTCTTGGTAGAGAAAATCTTCAAGCATTCTTGCTATATTTAAAAACTTTGATTTTTCATTAGAACAGATGTGCTTAAAATATCAATTGGACTGAGGATTAGTTCTTGAAATTCTTTAAATACATAATTGTTTAGCTCAAATTTTTAATAATATCTTGAAATCTTGGCAATCCATTTATAAATGTGCTATTAAAAAAGAAAGAAAAAAGTTATGATATTATTCAAAAATACAAATCTATACATATAAATGTAAATATTTTGCGTATCTAAAATATCCAAATTTAAAGCCATGAAATTTGGCACGAAGGTCAGGTAACGACCATTAAACCATGAATTTGGCCACCAATCATTGCATTTCGGGGTCTAATTTTAAAAAATCTTTGCAAAATCAAAAATAGAAAACAATTAACGTTCAAAAAAAATTGTACCTCATTGTACTTGTATTCAAAACACCTTTACTGTATTTTGAATTTAAAACAATTTTTAAGTGTGTGTGTGTGTGTGCGTGCGTGAAAAGAAGAGGCCATTCGATTTAGAAGAACCGTTGGATTTAAAAAATTCGGTAACTGATATTAGAAGTGCCTTGCATGTTTGAATTATTTGCGAATTTTAATTGGTAGAAAGTCTGAAGCAGTAAATTTTTTGAGTGAAAAAATTGGAGTAAAATAAATTATATAATTTGAATAAATTAAAATCAATTATAAAGTAAAGGAAAAATTTAGCTTTGACAAAGCGCCTGTGTGATAAATTCATTTAATCGAGGCCAAATTGTAAAGTAACATTGTTGAGCTAAATTACATTGATTCTACAAATAACGAGATACCTTCAATACCTCAAATTATATTATAATAGCAATATATCTTGAAATTCAGATAAATGTAGTTTTAAGTTAGTTAAACGTATTACTAGGGCGATAAATAAAATAAAAAGAAAAATGTATGAAAAAAATTGCTTGTTAAATAATTGTTTAAATAACTCTGCCTTTAGTAATTGATAATAATATGTAGCTTTCTCAAGAGTTAAATCCTTTGACTTGAGATTGTTGTCACTCCAAGTAGAGGAGTTTTACTCCATCAAGAAATTTTAAATAATTGATTTCTGCATGATACAACGAAGTCTGATTTTTAAAAATTTTAGAATTATATACTTCTCTGCTACGAAAAAAAATGAAATTAACTTTAACATTTAATGCTTTTTTTTTCAGTTTTTTTTTCCATCAAAAAATTTTGTTATTCTATTTGAATTTGTTTTTAGCAACTAATGTTCTTACAATTTTCTACTGCCAGTAGAAATGTATAACTAAATAGCGATGGAACATCGCAATATATTTTTCTTGAAGTTAACGATTAGCGCATTCTGGAAGTATAAGTTTTTAGCTACTTTTATAGTACTAGAAGGTTGCTTTTAGTTTAGTTTAGTTATATTAACGTCCCGTTTTTAAAGCAACACTAGGGTTATTTTGGGACGGACCTCTTAATTTTGATCCGCAGTCAGATAACGAGGACGACACCTGAGCTGGCAGCCCCTCTCCAAACTTCCACGCCACACTAGCTGGAGGAAATTTCGCCCCGCCAGAGACCCAATTACACGACGGTTCTTCGGCGGAATCGAATTTAAGCCCTCAGGGTCTGAAATCGATGCCGAGTCCTTACCACCAAGCCACCGAGGCCCAAAATTATAGAGGAGTAAATTCGGTAGACTGATTTGCATATAACAATTTAGAAATTCTTTAATTGGAAAAACGAGGACATAAATAAAACCAGGGAGATTTCAACTATTAAATCATTATTTTAGTATATCGCAATGCTCCAAGATTTCAAAATCCACCAGTAGAGAGCATTCCATAATTTAGGAATTAGTGCGCTGTTTGTTGGAGAAATCGGTTTCGGTTGGTTCTGAATCCGGGAACTATCTACCAACTCATCAGGAGCTCCATTTATAATACGAAGAAGAACATTAAGAAAAGTTTAGAGTAGTAAAAAAAACTTAGTCAAAAATTATTTTTAATTAGTCAATTTTCATTAAATTGAAATGAAACAGATTTTTAAAATTATTTTTCGTATGTTATTTAAACACACTGAAATAGATCTGCATTACCTTTGTTAAATAGCTAAACAAAAAATTATTTTATGTAGGAGAAGATGGAAGGTAAGTTAAATAATTTTGAAATATTTCAGAATTGCAAATGCTTGTTACAATATTTTAGTAATATTAGAATATCAAATACGGGGAAAGGTATTTTCTTGTTTCTGGTGATTATCCTAATGTAAAAATTTATAATGTTATGTGATATTATTGATGAAAAAAGTGAGGTATTCATGAATATTTTAAATTCCACATGAGATAAAAAGCATTTGAGATATATTGAAAAGTGATAAAAACATACCTGCAAGCATACCGCCTTTCCTTTACTTTTATTCATTATACATCAAGGAATAAGAAGCGTCCTTTTCACTCTTTCTTCAATGGAAATAAGTTGCCCTCCAAATTGAAAACGTTTTTTATTTCTACAATGAAACTACTCAATATATCAACTTACATAACGTACTCGAGATTTTTTTCATTGATTTCATGGAAAATAGAATGCATTGATTTCGAATATTCTATAAAGAATTCGCCGAATACGTAGTTTTCTTAAATAGAAAAGGGCATGAATTCGGAAACTCTTGAAACGATTTTTTGGAGAATGTAAAAGAATTTGAATAAGTAGTTATGGATATTCCTGATCATTCCTATAAATATTTATCATTTTATTCCAAGATTTTCAGTTTCATAAATTATTTTCTTCTTCAATCCTGCACTAAGCTTAAATTTTTAAATATTCCGTAAGTAAAAAGGATAACAGTTTAAAACTGGAAATTAATTCATAATACAAAATTAGTGTTAATTTTTGACGGATATAAGCTATTTTAATTAAGCATAATATAATTTCTCGTACCTAATTATTATTTTAATTTCAAAAACATTCAATTTCATAGAATCTAAATTCAAGAAATTTTGTTGACATGAAATTTATTCAAAATACTTTCATTTTCTTTCCATTACTATAAATGTTCTGTTTTGTACTGTATATAAATTGTATGTTTGAGAATGTTTTGTGAAATACGTACTACGTCATTATATTTTAAAGAAACGGTTAAACTCTTTTAGCTGGTAAATAACTCTAATGGCCCTTTAACATTTAGAATTCCACATATTTTAATTCAGAGCAAAAAAAAATAATTTACATGCTCCTAATCACAAAATGTGTTCTTTTGATATTGCTCGTAGAATATTTTAAAAATTACTAAACAATTTCACAAACAATCTTATTATATATATTATGCTATATTTTATAAACTGAACTTAAATTTCTTATACATTTTGGCTTTAAAAAATCTCTGAGGGTTTGAAAAGTTGAAATTTTAACTCATTATAACATTTTGGTATATAGAGTAAAAATTAAATTTTATATTAATCATTTGTTATATAGAATAAAAATTAAATTTAAATATTATAATACGGTGTTTAGTTTCTTAAAAGGACTATTTAGATTACTTACATACCCAAAATGTAGTATATAGCTAAACATTTTTATGAGTAATACTGCTCGCAAGGTGACTAATTCCCTTTTTCTTTAAAAATTTACCCATATTTATTACTTTTTCATATAAATAGATACCTATGGTGCATTTAAAAACATGTAAACAATAATTATAAAAGACAGACAATTTTCTAGGGGAAATTTTGAGTTCCTAATATATATTGTTTTAAAGATATAAAACCTGAAACTATACAGTTTTCTTCCAATTTTCTCCAGATTTAAGAGTAATACGTTAAGATTCATGAGAATATAGATTAGATTTTGATATCTTTTATATTACTGACTGCAATAAATGAGTAAAAATTAATCTAAATTAAATTGCAAATTTCAAAAACATATTCAATGATAAAAGAGGCTTGAAATTCCCCAAATATAATTCTGGAATCAATGTTTGTCCATATGGCAGAAACTTTTATTCGTAAGTAAAGTTTTGAATAAAAACATATTTTTCAAATAATTTCTATTTTTGTGAATTTTGTCATCATTAAAAATTATTATCTTCATCTTAGATGTCTTATTTAAAGCAAAAATGAAAATAATAGAACTTGGAAAAAACGATTATTGAAGTAAACAAATGAATATTTATGTGTGTGCAAATTATCAACCTTGAATATTTATCTGTAGATTTCAACCTTGTATATTTATGTGTAAGTTATCAAAATTGGATGTTTATTTCAAGTATCGACCTTGAATATTTATGTGTAGATTTCAACCTTGAATATTTATGTGAAGTTTTCAAAATTGAATATTTATGTGCAAGTTATCAAAATTGAATATTTATTTCAAGTATCGACCTTGAATATTTATTTGAAGTTATCAAACATAATGGTGCTAATTTCTCATCTCATAACGCTGAATGCGTAATTCATTCATTTTTGGAATTTGCAATGAAGCTGCTGACAGGAAAATGCTATGGCATTACATTGCAATGTATTATGATAGACGGTTAGATAAAATTAAAATTACATTTGTCTTGTGACTGTGAAGTGATGTTAACTAATTGTATTAGCAATCTGCTAATATGTGGATTTAATAGGCAGAATTAATATATAGAATCTAAATTAGTACTGAAAATCTTTCATGGAGTGCAATATATTAGGGAATTACATAATTTAGCTCTACGGTTGCAGAGACGATTAGACAATTCAAATATTTGCCAGAATAAATTTTTGAATTTCATAAATTATGAATCAAATTCCTTTAAAATTAGAAGTAAGAAATTAGAAAGAAGGGATAAAAACGTATATTTACAGCCAAGTTTCATCTATTTTTGGTATAATCTATATTGTCATATTTAAATAAATAAAATGAAAATTTCTACTGTTACAACCTTCTCTTTATTTGAAATTATTTAAGTACTCATGGATTAAAATTTAATAACATGAAAAAATTAATAAAATAAAATTTCAATGGAAATATTTATTGGCAGTATTATGTAAACATAATCAACTTTAGAAATTTTCAGAAGCCCTGCGGGCTTTAGGTCTTTTGAATGTATTTGATTATAATTGTGTATTCATTTAAATATATCTATATACAACTTGTTAAATATACATTTTGCCATAAACATTAAATTATGCGATATCAATCAAGTTATTAGCTCTGATCTCTTAAATAGGCAATATTATTATTTTATTTAAATATTGAAAGGAATTTGAAATTATAAATTTAGATAATAAGCAATCTACCTTTGTCCTCTAACATGCCTAGTGGAATAATTTTTGTATAATTCATGCGAATTCAAAACAAAAAAGATGTGAGCTTTGCTATCAAATAATTTAATAAATAATCTCTTATATCTTTGAAAAAGCATAAGATATAATGGAATAACTAGATTGTAAAAGGAATGATATTCTATTAAGATATATAATTTTAAAGATATTTTATGCCCCTTTTCCTCGGGTTAATTGACTAATTGAAATGTCAAGTATTAGTTGTCACTCAGCAACAATGGATTAATAATAGTAATTGGAAAATAATTTCTCAGTAGTCGAGTATTAGTTGTCACTCAGCAACGATGGATTAATAATAGCAATTGGAAAATAATTTCTCAGAAGTCGAGTATTAGTTGTCACTCAGCAACGATGGATTAATAATAGCAATTGGAAAATAATTTCTCAGTAGTCGAGTATTAGTTGTCACTCAGCAACGATGGATTAATAATAGCAATTGGAAAATAATTTCTCAGTAGTCGAGTATTAGTTGTCACTCAGCAACGATGGATTAATAATAGCAATTGGAAAATAATTTCTCAGTAGTCGAGTATTAGTTGTCACTCAGCAACGATGGATTAATAATAGCAATTGGAAAATAATTTCTCAGAAGTCGACAGTAAACACTCAAGAATTAAATCAATTCCAATTGCCCCCGAGCAATAACAACACAAACATTAATAAATGTGGCACAATAAATGAAATTTGTGAAGCCATAAAGCGATATCAAGGGAAACAAATAATGATTTGAATGGCACTAGCTAATTTATGAAGTGATATAAACCAATCGATTGTAGTAGTTCGGTTCTTATTTTTAATAGTTAAAAACTGAAGTGTTAATAATTTTTCTATAAATGGGAACAACCAATTGAAATTAAAATTTGTTAATCAAATCTTATAAAGAACTCAAGTGAAGAATTATTTTATGATATCCAGATGCGATGAAAATGATTTACTTTTTGTTATTAAATAATTGGACTGAAATTCGTGATAAATAGCTGGGTATGAAATGTAGAATATCAGATATAATTGTTCCTGCAAGTCATCATGGTTATTATAATGTTATTCTTTTCAAAATAAAATATTTTACAATAAGAGCATTCCAAAAGGAAATATAGAAGTGGTTTCATTTCACTTGATAAACTTTACTTACATAAGTGACTATAACATTGTCAAATTGAAAATCTAAAAACAAAGTGATGGTCCTAGTGGCTCATTCTCACACAGCATACATATTCGCTTTAAATTTTATTTTGATTATGACTAGGGATTGCAATACCGGTATACCGGGATACCGAATACCGGTATTTTGAGCCATTTGTACAATTTTGTAATACCGGTATTCACGAGTTTAAATACCGGTTTTTCAGTATTTACTAGAAATTTTTAAAATGGTCTCCACTATATGTTCAAAGATCGCGAACATAGCAAAATAGTATACATTTTTGTTTTTATGACTCCTTAATGGACGAAATTAATTAGTTAATTAATGGCTTAATTAATTGCTTAAATCTAAATTAGCGAAATATGGATTATCCCTGAAAGAAAATATTGTATCCATAACAACTGATGGAGCAGCAATTGTGATAAAAGTTGGAAAGTTGATTGGTGCAATTCAGCAGTTGTGCTATGAACATGGAATTCAATTAGGAGTAATAGATGTGTTATACCAAAAAAATAAAGAACGGAAGAATCCAAATACTGTGGATATAGAAACTTCGGATTCCAACTTTGAAGAGAGTAAAAGTGAGAGTGATATTGGCAATGAAGATAATGACAATGTAATTGTTGAAGAAGATATTGCTAATGACGATGAAATATTAATCTATCAAGAATTGCTTCCTATAATTTATAAAGTTCGAAAAATTGTTAAGATATTTAAACGTTCCCCTATAAAGAAGGATATATTACTAAAATATATACTAACTAAAAATAAATCAGAATGTATGTTAATATTAGATTCTAAAATACGTTGGAACAGTTTACTCCTAATGATGGAACGATTTTTGAAACTGCGAAATACAATCCAAAAAGCAATAATCGACTTAAACTTGTAAATTATTTTTTTCAGATAGTGAATTGGATTTAATATCCAGAACTATATCAGCTCTACTTCCAATAAAACTGACTATTGAGGCATTATGTCGAAGGGATTTTAATAACAGCTAATGCAACAATAAATTTCATGTTGCAGTCACTGAAAGAACAGCACACATCACTATCTGAAGAATTATATATTACATTGAAAAATCGCACAGAAGACAGGCACACCGAAATAGAAAATGCCTTATTGTATTTACTTAATTATAATGATTTTAAAAATGAAAATGAAAAAGAAGAAAAGAAAATAACCAGTTCAAATCTGATTAAGTCTGGAGTAAATTTTCTTAAACTTTTTTACCCACAAACCTATCCGCATTCAGAAGAATCGGTACAATTATCGAAGATTATGATGACACTAATGTGAAATGTGAAAATGAATAGTGAAAAGGAATTGTCTCTTGAACAAAAATTAGAATTAGCGATAAATAAAAAAATCTTCAACGAACCAAAATTCAATACAGAAATCAGCTATATCCAAAACCATCCGACGAGAAATCGATTTATTTGAAGATGAGGGATTTAGAGGTAAATACTTGAAAAAAATATATCGCGCATTGCTAACAGTACCACCAGCTAGCGTAGATACCGAAAAAGCGTTTTCGACAGCTGGTAATTTTTACACAAAATTACTTTTCACGCTTAATGACAGTACAATTGATACATTATGTTTTTATAAGATCACATTTCAAAAATTCGTAATAGCACCACAAACTGAATAGTGATATTTACACTTTTTTTGTGATTTAAATAAATAAGATGATCTTTTACTTTTTTGTGATTATATACTATTATAATTTATAAGTTACAAATTATTTTTGTGGTATTTACACTCTCTAACAAAACTGGCAAATAAAACAAAGAAACATCTGTGTTTTCTTTCTTTTTCTAAAATTTCTAATACCGGTATTAAAACCGGTATCCCGGTATTAAGATTTAAAAAATACCGAATACCGGTATTGAAATTTTGGTGCTGTATTGCAATCCCTAATTATGACTAATTCCTATTTTAGGGATGTAATGTTCATGATTATGCAATAAGTATCGCAATATTGAACATTCGAATTTTACAAACAAATTCAACGAATTCAAATTTTGGCCCTTAAGATTAATAGCGGTTTATTTTATTAAATGGAAATCACTATCAGAAGCATTGTGTTACAAGAGAAAACAAGGAAGATTTTGCATTAAGCGAAGTAAACATCTTAAGACTAAAGTGTTGTAGAAGATATAAATACCAAATATCTAGCAATTTATTTTTAATCTTGAGAATTTGGCGCCCATTTTGCATTGTGATCTCTCTTTTCAGTTTCTATACAGATTGGTAGTCTAACAAAACTAAAAAAAAAACTACCAAAATATTAAAAATAAATTAAGAAAGGTGCGTTCATGTGTATGTGTGTGTTTGTGTGTACGTATGTGTGTACATGTGTGTGTGTGTGTGTGTGTGTGTGTTAACACATTAAATAGAACAGGCCAAAAGTTATTGAAATAACATGATTTTATTGTTTTCCATAACTTGATTCTTGAAAATTCATGAACATCAATTTACGAATAAGAAATTTAATTTGATTCAAACGCAACCAATATGCAGAGAAACTGGACTATCACTAAACGCAACTAGTTAATATTTCAGAATGCAGTTTAATAAATTTTAGGATTCCTTGAAATTATCTTAGAACTATTTTTTTTAGAATAATTTTTTTCGGAAACTTTAAGTATTTTTAAATTGAGAGTACAATTGAGAGTATGGGAAGGGATATCCTGGTTGGTAGGGCGTTGGACTTGCATCCTTCAGGTTGTGAGTTAGAACAACGCCGGCTGAAGACTCTCCATGTGTGTGGTGGCTGGCGCACATATAAATCTGCCGTGGTCACAAAGTCCTCCATGTTGAGAATAATACCACTGGGAGTACTGGATCAGGGATGATCGTTCTCTGATTCAGGTCTAAATTACCATCTGTGAATGGGTGAATGAAATGCATAAATGAAGTCCGCCCCGTAAAACGGGTTGTGACGCGTGAGTAGCTAGCTCGTACTAATTGGCGTTACTGTAAAAATAACGGACGCTCACTCGGTTTAAATCGCTGACAGATACCTATCAGTGGGCTTGTAAAGTGCCATCTGTCACAACACGCAATAAATGAGTATGAGACTCTAAATAAGAACTTATACTTTAATGTAATATATCATTCAAAGAATCATTTTAAAGTTGACTAAATGAGACAGACATCTTTATTTGATGTGTAATAGAACAACTTATTTTTATAAAAATGTTAGAACTGAAATATCGATTAACATTTATTAGTTTCTTTGAAATATCTATTTATTTCTGGTAATTAGGGAAACTAAGGAATCAACTCGCAATTCCAACTACTACACCGATTTCAACAATTTTAAATAAGTATAAAAACTCATGACCCCTAGATATGTCATTAATGGACATCTGAAATCTTCCATGCCCTTTTTTTATCCGGCATCTTAAAATGGAGTCTCTGGAGTAAAATTTGGATAAACAATATTAGTCCTAACTAATGTATAGATATCGCCAATATTTATTTTCGTATGAATATATGACTCTTAAGTAAATCATTAATAACCCTGTGTTGAAAGTTGAGGACCATTCGTGTCCGGTAGAAAATTACTTCATTGTACAATATTTTAATTCGTATAATTTATGTAATAAAGAACAATATCTTTCTAGCTCTGTAAATCATACCGATTTCGCCTAGTTTTATTTAGCCTGAAATTTTAATGACATTTTGCTACGTAATCTATGGTACTTACTTTCTTCCTCCATTTTCGTGTTATATTGCAAAATAAAATCCTTACAGAGCCTCCAATCTCGATGAAACTCGGCTTATTTTGGCAATTTTATTCACTAATTAATTTCGACAATTTCCGTGCACACTTAACGTTCAAAATGCTCTATGGTTAAGCGTCTAGATATTTTTAAATAGTGAAAACCAAGCATGGATTTATTTTTTTAATTCCAAGGATGTCATTTTACAAATGCCAAATGTAGCCTTTTTTTAATATAAAAAACGGAACTATATTATTGCCATCAAAAGATGGGTTACAAATTTTCCACCAATTCCTAGCGTCTGTTTCATTTTTTTATGTTATATACAATCTATTAATGTGCTTAATTTGTTTGGCTGAAGAGAGTAAAATAAAACCGAAGGCGAGGTCTAGAAAACATTTATTTTTTATATTATCACATATTTTTACTTTCTGATGTACTAAATACAGGTAAAGTGATGGAATCGTCAAAAAGTGAAAAGTTGAGATTTTTTCCAAATCTCCACGTTTTTAAATCTCTGAATTCGGAAAAAAAGAAAAATTTCTATCTGCTTCCTTCTGATAAAGATAACTCAAAAACGCTTTAGATGCATGAAATTTGTTATATGGTAGATCTGCAGATTTCTGTAAGCTTTTGAACAAAATTCGTGTAGAGAAATTCTCTCTGTTCAGGCTATTTAAGGTAATATGAAAGGTGCAAACCGAAGAGAGCTAGATGGATAAAATTCTACGTACAAATTTAGATCTATAGCGTAGTTATTTAAGAATTTTTTTTAACTAAATTCAATAAAAAGGGTGACTGTTTATTGGTGTGTACTTTTAAAAGCATTTAAATGCTGTAACTTAAACATATTAAAATTGGTATGCTATTTTATGATTACAAGTATAGCTGTCTGTCAATTTTTTTGTCCTGCAGCTGGTGCGGTGCGGAAGTTTGGAGAGGGTGTGATAGCTTAGGTGTCGTCCTCATCATCTGTCCATGGTTCGAAATTATGAGGTCCATCCCAGACGGAACCGAATGGATGGGAAGGTCTGGTTTTCGGAACCAGTGGCTTCTAGATTCGAGCCCCTATTCCACCAAAGTGTAAGTGGATTTGTTTCAAGTTAAATCTGCTAGGGGCAAGTGTCCTCCCGTTGGCGTGGTTGCGGAAGTTTGAAGAAGTGGGTGCCTCAGACGTCGTTCTCAAAAATTATGAGGCCGTTTTTCAAAATTATGAGGTCTATCCGAATATAGCCCTAGTGTTACTTAAAAAAAAGAGTTGTTAATGTAACTGAATTGAACTGTCATTTTTTTTTTCATATGGATTGAAGAAAACACGTCTAAAACACAAATTCAATTTTCGAATACCATTAATAACATGTTAGGGATTAATTGCCAAGGATCACATGATATATTGAGTAAAAATACTAAATTCACGTCAAAGGTTAATATTTCGTAATTAATGGGCGCCAATAATTACGAACACACGTCTTTAATAGAGAGTATACAACAACATTTTGGGGAGATTTCTCATGTTGGTTGTAAATTAGGAATCCAATAAGAAACTGGCATATAAGACTTTTCAGATATTTAGAACTTACAAATTATGCGAGACAAAAGACATTCTAAAAATTGAATAATAAAAGGAATCACTATAAAAATACAGAAAAAAAGTTGTAAAAGTTTTTTTTTTCTTTTGAAAATAATAAAAACATCTAAGCCAACTTCTATATGCTATTTATAATGTTTTTTTTATATATATAATTTTTAATAAATATTTTTACGCCTACAGTTTGAAAATCTCTGAAATGGTCCTAATTTAATACAGATTAAAATATCATTTTGTCATGAACTAAGAACTCCTCTATGCAAGCATTCAATAAGAATAAAGCATAATTTATTTTACTTTCTTTTACATATATCTATATAAAAAAATTGATATGAAATTCATCATTAAGTTGAAAGATGTAAGAGGGAGTTTCGTTATACTCACTTTAGCCCTTCTAATGCTACCTGGTATTAAATTTACGGCTTTAACATAATTCCTTTCAGAGTTTATAAAAGCTCTATTTGGAAAACTGCTAAATAACACTTAATCTTCGAAAATATGAAAGGGAACAAGTTTCGGGGAATTTCATTTTGAAGAGAGAGAGAAAAAGGGCTTAGAGAAGGATATTTTATAAGAATTTCGTAAAGTAATTGAATAAAATATAAACTAAAGAGCCGTGAAATACTTAGAAGGATTTATTTTAACTGTAAAATAAACATCTTTAATGTTTTATCAGTTGAAATCCTTTCGTAGAAAAGGAAACTTTTTTGTCATTCAACGAATGCCTACTTTTCCTGACATCCTAAAAATTGTTTTAAAGTGAACTTTGAAATAAACTTTTCATCTAATGGGATTTTTTTTTACATGAAAGATGAGATGTATCAGAAGGATTAGGGGGATAAAACATTTTTTAAAGTTAACATACATCGCTAATTTATTGCGCAATTTACTTTTCCTCTGGATAAAAAAAAATTGCGCAATAAATATAAAAACGAATTGTTTTTATAAAATAATTTAAGCTTAAATTTACTGAGCAATTGTTTTTAAATGATGTTTAATGTTGTTTTTGTCATTTCATTAAACAGATTTATATACCATGGAAGCTACGAAATCGACTATTTCTTCATATTCTGGTATGAAAAATGTTGACAAAAACTCATTTGAATTTTTTTCTCCTCTGGTTGAATATTGAACAACTGATAAATAAAATTGATATTTAATAGGAGAAGATCTTCCTGGCTTGATATTTTCATTTCAATTGTCCAAACTTCCAAGTAACATGCAAAACAAGAATTTTTCCGTTTGATAACTTGATGATTCCGTTTTTGCAGCTTATCTCTAATGTAAGAGATTTGAATCTCAGGTGGGAGGGACGCGGTGACAGTGGGGTACAGTCTCGGATGCCGGACTGGAGGGTTGCAGGCTCAGAACCCGATTCCACCGAAGAGCCGTCGTGTAAGCAGATTTCGTGCGTCTAAATCAGTTGAGGCCAAATGTCCTCTCGCTAGCAAGGTGAGTGAGCTTGGAAAGAGTGTGCCAGCTCAGCAGTCGTTTTCTTTATCTGACTGTCAAGAATATCCGTTTGATAACTATTGCAGCTTATCTCTAATGTAAGAGATTTGAATCTCAGGAGGAGATGTGGTGACCAAGAGGTAAGGTCTTGGTTACAGGACTGGAGGGTTCCAGGCTCGGAACCCGATTCCACCGAAGAGCTATCGTGTAAGCAGATTTCATGCTAAATCTGTCGAGGCCAAATGTCCCCTCGCTGGTGTGGTGCGGAGGCTCGGAGAGCGATCGCCAGCTCAACTGTAGACTTCGTCATCTGAACGAGAAGATCATCTGATCAAAATTGCGAGGACAGTTCCAAGATAACCCTAGTGTTGCTTTAAAATGGGACTTTAAAGTAACTAAACTGTTTTTTCGAATTAAAGTAATTAGTAATTATAGTAATTATATTAGTAATTCGAATTTTTTTTTAAAAAATGAGTACGTGAAGTAAAGGATCCTGTATGAAGGTCTGAAGGTGGATAGATAAAGATAAAGGAGAGACACGGAGTAAAAAAAATCTTCAAGAAACTATTCAAAGCGGGTACTATTTCTCAGAATGAAATAGGCCTATTTTAATCGAATAAAAATATTTTTCAGGTAATGTAATTTGATAACTTGTTTTAAACTTCTTAATGTTAATATTTATGAGTAAAAAAAACCGTAAGTATCATGAACATATACATTGAAGAAATTATCTATCATTTAATTATAGACTTATAATATACCTAAATTTCTTAACAATTTAAAAATTCATAAAATGAGAAGAATTTATCATTATCATGATATTTCAATGCAGTTCGCGGCAAAATTATTCTCACAAGTGTGACGGGGAGGTAAACAAATAATTGGAATCGTTATCGAGTGTGACCATGCTCACGAATAAATCATAGAATACCATGGGGAACTGTTTCTATTTGCATACAGAAAAGTATTTATAAGATTATTACAGAACAAAAGTACTTGTTCGGTGCGTTTGACATCCCTATAAACGCAAACAGTTGTAAGCGAGTATCAGTAGCATTAACTGCAGAATGTAGCATATCCGAATGGGTGCAAAATATTTTGTGGCAAATGAATCTTTTAACTGCACTAAAGAAAATGGAATATATCCGCTCATTCGGGAATTGACGAGCTACTGAATGTAATGTAATGTGTGTTAAATCCGGGTGGCGAGTAAACCTTTAATTTGTACTGCGAGAAATGGTAAATCATAATTAAATAAAAGTTATTTTCCGGAATATCTTCACTTCTGTTGCGATATGAAGAGATTTCCCCGCTTTACATGTATGCCAATGTAAAAAAAAATATCTTTTTCAAAATATTGCGAATAATATGGTGAATATTTACTGGAAATATGGTCTCTCGCAGCATTTGCAAGCAGCGCATTCGAGTGATTTAGAATACCTTGTACTTAATTTCTGTAAATGAACCTTCAAGGAAAAAAAAGTCTATAATAAATTTTGCAGTGAAAACCATACCACCCGTTCGTAGAAATTGAAAGACTCTTTAGCTTAGATTCCACAGATATGCGTTTTGACAATTGATATTAAATGCAATTAAACATAGGCCTCATTTGTTCACAAGATTTTAAACAGTCATTGTGGAGTTTGAATGTGGAGTTTAGATGAAGAACAATTTGCTAATTCCTACCATCTTACTGGATTATTTGATGCACTGAATACAACTTATACATATATTATTTCAACACACTATGAGAGATGCGAAATACCGAAGAGGTCGGCAAGACTTACAATCCAGCAGATTCTGTGGGCCTGAACCTTTCTTTAATCTTTTCTCTGTCCAAAACGATCAAAACGCACATTCTTCGAGCCTGGGGCAAAAATAAATTCACCAATAATATTTTGTCTTTTAACATCATAATCACAGTGGAAACTTTATGCGAGCGCAAGTAGAAAGAAAAATCAGAAATAAGTTAACACCTTGCTTTAACGTCCGATTTTCATATGTCATGTGTATTTCTTCAGTGCAGTGCCTCTATCGACAAAAGATTGAACTGCTATTTATTTCTTTACCAAAAAAAATCAAGTTTTCAAGAGAATAGCTTTGTTCTAAACCGCATTCAAATATACTAACTCCTTTTACTTTTATGAATTTTAAAATTTAAGGAATTTAACAAATTTAAGAGAAACCTTGTATGAGACAAAACCAGTTGAGTGTTCATGCAAAAAATGCAACCCGATTTCTAAAATGAATATATTAACTTTATGTTAGAAATTCTTATTGTTAATAAAGCAAACGTAAGAAATAATGTCATCTTTTAGATATTATTATTAAGGATTTTTGAAAATTTATTCTTGCTTTACTTTAAAAATCAAAACAGTATCAAAATTCGCAAACCAAATTGTATCAGGAATTACGTAACACCAAAAATATTACGAAAATCTTCCAGAATAAAAAATTTTATCTATTTTCAAACTTTACTAGAGGGACTAAAATCATTCCAAACATTCAATTGATTAAAAATGTGGTGATGGAATTTTGATTACATTTAAGTTGGTTATCTTCCATTGTATGAATTGTTTGAATTATGATTAGCATTTAAGCAAGAGATTTAATATCCCATGATAAAATACTGCAATATACTTCAAATGATGTAATATGCCTCTGGCGCATTTTCACTGTTTCCCATTGAAACTAAAAGTAATTTATCTTTAAGAAACTTTTACTCATAAATTTTGATTAACTTTGGGAATTAATATTGAAATGAATTAGATGCAAATCAAAATGTTGATTAGGGAATATAAAATAGTAAATATCAATAATGAAAACATTTTCAAAGGAAAAGAAAATTCACTCAAACAACTTTTATACCAATTTTTCTTCATTCACCTTTGAAACAATTTTTTTTATAAAATAAAATATTCCAATTTTTGGGAGGAATAAATTAGCTCATTTTTCCCCCGATACATTTCGTAATTTACTTTCCATATATTCGTTTCAAATGGCGTAAAATTCATGAAGGCACAAAAATCAATTTTTTTTTCTCTAAATAGCTATTATCAGTGCAAAAAAATCCGAATGCAGATTCTATTATTATGCATAGAGTTAGAGCAAAAGATTTCAAATAATAAACATAATTTCGAAATATAATTTAAAATACGTGTAATTCAGATGATTTGCTTAAATATTCACTAACTATAAATTAAGTAAAAATGGTTGAAGAAATTTCAAATGACATTTCTTCAAATTTTATTATTGACTAGAATAGATGTATTTAATATCTAATAAAACGACTGTTAATTATTAAAATAGAATTAGCTGCTTGCCAGGCTAAATTTTTTAAATGTTAAAGATGTATGTTGATATTTATATAAATATCAAGCATCGATATATTTATATTTCCAATAACTTATATTATTTTTAAATCAATTTGTTTTATTTATTAAAAAAACAGCTCCAATGTTTTTCAGATTCTTAATTTAACTATGAAATCTGTTGAAAACTTTTAGAGATTCTTTAAAAAAATTATATCAGAATTTAAATAAAAGTCACAAATTAATAATATTTTTTTGGAATTGAAAACTTCTATTTTCGTTCCACTATATGAACAATAAAAAAAGCATTGAAATATGTGGTTCTAGAACAAAACTTTTTTAGAAACGTACAATCTAAGGAAGTATCAGCTAGTAAAGACAAGAAGGATTTTGTATTATTCAGGGAAATGGAAATTTCTCTGAAACAAGTTTCGTAGGAAATTGAAACATTTATCATGAAAAGACTAAAACTTTTTTTTAGAATGTTCTGAAAGATAAATGAATGTTATTAAATTAAATATCTGCATAAAAGCTTAAACTTTTTTCTCTCTTTCTGAATTTCAATTTATTACTTTTTTTTACATATCTTTACAAAGTATGTTAAAGCTTACGAAAACATTTGAATTATAGTTTCAGAAAAATAGAAGTTGTTTGAAGAAGCGATTATTTTTTTTGTTCTGTGTTCTATCGTAGCACGGAATGTTGAGGAATTGAAATATAAAATATTTAAAAGAACAGAAATTTATTTTCTGCCCAAGATTTAAATTTTAAATTTATTGATTTATATTTATTAAATAACTTTAAAAGAAATAATTATATAAAATTTTAGTTTAATGAAATTAATACCCTATATAAAACAAACCTCATCATTTTTAACCAGGATAAAATAAGGAGGACTACTCATCAGTTCCTTTCCTAACTTTCTAACCACATCAAATGCATGATATTTAAACATTAATATTGTTACGAAATTTTCCGGGGTTCGTTTGGATAGTGAAAGTGATATGGTGTGGAGAACACTCAATCAGCAGGCGGCAGTAGAAAATGAAACAACGATGTTTATTTACACGAAGACACACAGGACAGCACAAAGACGACAACTATATACAGCACAGAAGACGATTATCTTCAGCCGAGAAGTGCAGCCTACAACGAGACTCTACTGCAGACAGTATCGCACAGCTTAGTTCAGCACTAGCTTGACTCCGTCGCTGCTCCGCTTATCCCTGGAAGATCAGTTCTTCAACGTCGATTCCGACTACTCTCCACCGTTGATTCCGACCACTCTTCACCGTCGATCCCGACTACTATTCTCTGTCGCTTCCGACTACCACCACCCTGGCAGCACAGACTGCCTCCTTTTATAGGTCTCAGGAGGCGGGGCTAGAAGTCTCTCAACCAATCATGAACGTTCGATGTGTATCTCGGTTCCTATTGGACAGATCGGGAAAATTCTCGATGTTTCGGATATAATCTATTTTGGCGCCAAAGTCGCCAAATTCGTCGCCATGTCGTCGCCAAGTTTGTCGCCAAGCTCC
Source organism: Argiope bruennichi (assembly GCF_947563725.1). Lineage (NCBI taxonomy): Eukaryota > Metazoa > Arthropoda > Arachnida > Araneae > Araneidae > Argiope > Argiope bruennichi. The sequence goes on along the minus strand of NC_079152.1, from coordinate 64,439,377 downwards.
GGGACCTCCAACGCGACACCCGTATTCCGTCCAATGCAGATGACTGTAAAACATTCTTTCTTATGATGGGACCAACTATGCTGGGAAGCCGCATCACAGATTCATAACAATATAATATTTAATATGAACTATATTCATAAAAATGACCTATACTTGATGGGGTTCGAGCCTAGAACCCACTGCCCTTGATGCTGTATCAGTTTCCATCTGGCTACAGCAATTAAATGAAATTTAAAAATTTACTTTATTACAATATATCTTTATGTATATTCTATATTTGAATGGAAATAAAATTTAGCAATTTTATGCTTTACTTTCTGCTATATTAATCTAAAGCAATTTAACAACACTATTTTCATAAGTGTGATATACTTTTAAAAATATTTATTCGAATTATTTTCATTTCTGAGATAATTTTTTTCTTGAATTCTCTATCAAATGGTGTTATTGGTTCCAAATCAAAATTTATTTTTCCTTAATTAACAGTTTAGTTCTAAAAAATTAAAATTGTGTCTTAATAGCAATATTACATGTATACAAAATTTCGAACCTTCATTACATGTGAAAGAGAGTAAAATAACAACTATGAAATTCTATCCTTACATGAAAAAAATATGCATAAGAAAAGTGCTTAAGAAGGAGCAATTTAACAATATGATACAGATATAAAATATACTTTTTCTGAATATACTTATGAAATCAATATACTGTAAAATCTTGTTGTTTTCTCCTTTTATTGATATTAAACATCGATTTGAATATTTTCTCATGAATAAAATAAATTATTTTTTTATATTATTATATGCTTTCTTTGTCTTTTATTTCATTACTGACAAGCTTAAAATTTTCACAAATAAAATTATTTTCTGTTTTTTTTATTCATTTTTATGTATTTATTTATTTATTTGTTATTTATCATAATTTTCGTTAAAACGTTGTTTACATTTATGTATCTATGGAAAAAAATTATAGTCTTCGTAACATGGAAATACGTATTGAATAAATCAAAAATAACAAGCATCAGATCAGTTGTAACATTTGCAAAATTCACATTATGTGGCTTGTTGAAAGCTACATGATATAAATGTTGCATACAAAAAATGGTAAAGTATATATAATAATACGACTCGACAAATTTCTAATCCACCAGTGAAAAGTGATTTTTAAATATATAATATAATATTTTTACTATAAAAATACTTTAATATAAAATATTTGAATACAAGAAAAAGTTTTCTATTATCGGCAATTTCCATTTTATTCGAAAGGAAAGATTCTGTTTCACCAAAAAAGTTTGAAATTTTAAAATCTTCTGGGGAAAAAAATAGATTGTCCTTAGTGACTTTCAAAACCCAAGGTGGGCTAATTCTTTTTCACGATTTCTAAACAATTTTTAAAGATTGATATAATATTTTGTTATGCAATGTAAAATGGCAAATTAAATATGCATTAAGAACATGTGAAATGAGTTCGAATTTTCATCAACCTTAAATCTTTAAAAAAGCATTCCACATGATAGACGAATGAACTTAGCGCTTCCAAGTGATTTTAAATTAGTTTTTCATTAATTCCATACTATACCTTAGTCTCTAAAGTTCATGTAGCTACAATCTTAATTATCCTAAACTTAATAAAAAATTATTCCTAACACGAAAGTCAGCATAAAATTTATATTAATCAAAACTTTTAAACATTCAATAAGATGAAAAAGTTTTTTTAAAATAGTGTATTATTTTCCCTATGTTTGAATTATTTTAAAATCAATTTTCTGAACTATTCTTGTCCTCGGCCTTGTTCATTTGCACAATATTGCGTATGTGTAATGGTAACATGGTTTTTTTAATTTAGGAAATAATTAGCTAATACTCTTTGCTTCTTAATATTTGTGTGTAAAACTTAAAGAGCACGTATTCAGAAATTTCAGTTTTGACAGAGAGCAAAAAAATGTCAGTTTCAATTTTGTTACATAAATTATGCAATAAATTAACAGAACAGAAAATTCAATAATCAAAATATTTTTGCAGCAATGTTTATTTTTTATGTTTAATGAGTATTTGATTAATTATATAATTTTAAATAATTAAATAATATCGTAAAGGAAAGGCTTTAAAACTCAAAATGGATCAAAGTTCCAAATTCCTAAAGAGACAATAATTTGAAAACTAATTATCATCAATAATGTAAAAGTGTTAAATTGGTTATTGTTTCCTTATCAATGGAAAATAAATTTTATTTTCACCGTGTCTGAAACACTTGAATGATAAAAATTTTTGAACGAGAAAAATTTTAATTAATCATTAATTATATTTTATTCAAAAGCAAATGGTATTCTTGTTTTCAATTTTATAATTTCAGTTTGCTGAACTTTACTTAGCCGCCGCGTTCTGTTGTTTTCAATTTTAATAACTTTCATTCGAAGTATTCCACGAATGATTAAAATTTAAAAGCATAAAAGTATTTTCTTGTTTAATAACAAAGAAATAATCTAAGAAATTGCCCATTTTGATGAACATAAATACTTTCAAGTTTGATTTTTAACTACAAGCACTATTTAGTTTTATTTTTTATAAAACAAAATCAGTTAGTCACAATTACGAGTTCTTTATTAATATTTAGAGGAAAGATGTAGTTGCTTATGGCATTTGTCACAGACAAGCCCGCTGACAAAATCAGCGATTTGAAGTTGAGTTTCAGCGTCTCTTGCTTCAAGAGCGTCATCTAGGGCTAAGCGTGCATCTTAAAACTTACGCGTCGCTGCCCTTTTCACGGGGTGGACTTCATTCATACATTTCATTTACACATTGTAATTTAAACATGAAGCAGAGAACGATCACCACTGATCCATTACCCCCTGTTTTATTACTCTCGACATGGAGGATTTTGTGGCCACGACAGATATTTGCGTGGACCAGCCACCAGGTAAACGAAGAATCTTCGGCCAGAAGTGTTCGAAGTCACAACCCAAGAGATGCGAAGCCAACGCCATACCAACCAGGATATCTGCAGAGCAAAGAAAATGGAAATAAATTGCAATGCATTTTTCTGTAAATGAGTTATAAAAAATATTCAACCCTTAAATTGGAAGATTTATAATAAACTTTTAGTAGATGAATGAAAATGACCCAATAAGAGGCATGCTTTTTGATACAAACATATATTTTAAAATAATAATACTTAGTAATGAGTAGGTGTTTTTTTTTAAGTTTTGATAAGATTTTAATTTTAATGATTAAGATTTAATAAGATTTAAATTTAATTAAATTAATTAAAATGCAAATAACTATCAATATGTTTATTATTGCGCAAAAAACTTAGTTTATACGCCATTCTAAGATGATTTAAAAATATATATATTTTTAAAAATATTACTCTATAGCAAATTTTTACTTTCTCGTATGCGAAATACAGTGAAAATACCGTAATCGCAGAAAAATTTTCCGAGTTCGAAAGAAGACATTTCTGGTATTACGTCTGCCTGTGACAAAGATCATTCAATAATGCGTTGAATTAGATTGATGAAATCTGGTATGTTATCTTTACCCAAAATTTCTAAATTTCTTTGTAATTTTGAGTGAAATCCATTCAGAGGAAATCTGTCTGTAAAGATGTCTGAATTTAAATTAACACGACAATTGTAAATCGAAGAAATCTAGATGGATAAAATTTAGTACACAGATTTAAAATTTTAAAGTGTGGATTTCTGTCAGATTTAGAATTAAAATACAGTAAGTGCTTAACTTTTTGAAGGATATTATTTTTAAAAGCATATAAAGTGATTTAAATTAGATTAGCTATATTAGCGTCCCATTTTAAAGCATCACTAGGCGTATTTTGGGACAGGCCACGTAAATTTGAACAGCAGTCAAATGACGAGGACAACACCTGAGTTACCCCGCTCTCTAAACTTCCACACCATGGCATCGGAATGACGTTTGGACCCTACGGATTTAACCTTCCGTCGGGCGCACTGCAAATCCTAACACGATCGGGCGCAATTCATCTAAGAGATCAATGTACTCAATTAATGCAATTTTTGAATGTATGTTAAAAAAACATATTAAACAGAACTTTTCACTTACATTTGAGTATATTTAGTATGAGTATTTGAGTATATATGAGTACTCAATTAATGTGACTTCATCTCACAGATTAATTGCGCCCAATGGAAGGCTAACAAGCACCGTCGCTTATACAACGCAACAATAACAAGGCAATTGAGTCTCGAAACTGAAATCTTCCTGTTCTGAGGCCCGGACCTTACCACCAGGCCACCGAGGCACGGCATCTAAATACCATGAGTTAAAAACACAATGACTTAAATATATGAAAATTGGTTTTTGATTATGTAACTGAATTGTTGTTCTTTTCCAAATTTTGGTTTCAATTCTTCGGAAATAGCATTTCAACACAAATTCAATTTTAAGGTACCTTTTATTAAATGCCAGAGGTTAAATCGTCAAGGATCCCCCGATAGATTCAGTAAAAACGCTAATTTCATGCCGAATGTTAATATTTCGTAACTATTGTTTGCTAATGCCTTGGAAGGAATTTGGGTTCTAGATCAAGGTTCTCAATTTTATGCTTATAACACCTTTATTAGAGAGTATGAAAGAATGTTTTATGAAGACCAATTCCACGAATTAAAATGTTTTAACTTTATAGTAATTTTTTTTATAATGCTTCAACACAGGTGTATTCCTGTGATTTAATTGCACGCCTTATTTGCACTTTCTCGTTGTTATAAACAAAGTAATTTTTAAAACAATATAAAGATAAGTGGTGAACCATGCACGATAATTCGGATGTGAGTTGGAAGATCAATTTCGCTGGATGTCGCTAAACTTCCTCAATATTGCTGAGAAGCATAGATAACCTGTTAATTTCTTAGTAATAATAATATATTGTTAAAACCTATAAAACCTGTTTTGTATCAGGAGTTTAGTTTAGTTATTTTAACGTCCCGTTTTAAAGCAAAACTAGGTATATTTTGAGACGAACCTTGTAATTTTGAAACGCGGTTATATGATGAGTACTACACTTAAACTGACACCCCCTCTCCAAAGTTCCACACCAGACCAATTTTCTACCAGGAATTTCCTTATTATTAGAGAGTATAGAATTTTCGAAGGGACTTCAGAGCGAGTAAAAATTTATTTTATAAATACCTGCACTTAATGCTTTAATTTAAAATAGGAGTAGTAAAAAATATTTGTACATACTTAAATACTAAAAATATTTACATTTTACATCACTATCCATATTAAAAAAATTTTATTTTTAGAACGCCTTAGCCTCATATTTATATTTACTTTACTGTGAATTCATTGAACGTGAAAGGCCACATAAGTTTATCTTACAAAATTAATAAATATTTATGCATACTTAAATACTAAAAATATTTACATGTTATTTTACATCATTATCCATATTAAATAATTTTAATTTTTCGAACGCCTTAGCCTCATATTTACATTTTCTTTACTGTGAATTCATTGAACATGAAAGACCACATAAGTATATCTTACAAAATTAATAAATAAACGTGTCTATAATTTTCTTTTTATTGATTAATATTTAATTTCGTAATTCTTTTTTTTTCTATAATATCTTATTTTCCTCTTATGCAATCTCCAACCAAGTAATTAACTATTCTGTAATAAAATTACCAATAATATGTTCAATTATTAACGCGGTTATCGGAAATGCTGAATAAAAAATATTCCGATGTCTGCACAAATATTAACGATCATACTATAGTAGAAATCCGATAACGTTGAATATAGCCATTATTTATGGATTTTACTGTCAAAACAGAATTTGGTTTAATTCTCAGTGATTAATGGATTAAGGAAAGCCAGAATTAATTTATTTTGCCTTTTTTTTCCTAACCTTGTCAGCGTATTTCGAGATGCTGAAATAATAGCCGGAATCATAAATTTTCCCAATTCCAATTCTTTCCGAGTTAATTGCGAATTCTCTCAAAGCCTTTCTTAATGCTTTACTTATCACTACATAAATAAAGTATTAGTTAAAACATTATAGTTTGAAATGCAATTAAAATAAATTTTGAAGTTACTTTAATAATTGTATTTCAATATTATTAATTATTATTCTATTTCAATAATGCTATGCATATTATACTGTTTCTGGATTCTGAGGCGACCCCATTTCGACGATTCCATCTCATTAAGGCGTGAGACACGGAACGATGAGCGCATTTCCGGTATTCACCTTTGACCTTGGATTTCGTCCATTAAATACTTTTTAGTTCATTTTTTTTTTTCACTTGTATGTGAGTGTTCAGTCATTTCTGGCCGCTTTTTATTTTGAATCAAAATTTCGTATTGATATGGGTAATTCAAGTGGTAAAAAAGCTTTCAGGAGTGGTGCAAAGAAAATTTTATATAATATCATTAAATACTGTGACCAAGAAGCAGAAAACGGGGAATTATTTATTTCTGTCCTATTTGAAATATATAAAATATCATATATTTTTAAAATAATATTTATAATATTTTAAAACGTTCTATATTTACAGCAATTCCTTAAATGGAAATAAAATGTTTTAAATAGAATAAATTCTCGATTATATGTTGTTGTTAATCTTAAAATATTGCCGAAAAAATTCAATAACATATAAAAAAAGAGGCATTTTAATATAAAAAAGATCGTTATTATTTTATAAAAAAAGTAATTACCAAATTTTAAAAATAGAAATTTTTCCTTTCATCTTCATATTTTAATGTTTATACCCCTTACATTAAATAAAAATTGCTCTGAAATATTTTACTGTGCATTAGTACCTTTTTCTTTCTATATTACTATTTATTTGTAATGTTTACGTCTCTTAAAACCGCAAGCAATCCGAGTTTACTTCATTGTTAAATGTAAACATCTCCTTCTTTTATCTTTCCTCTCACCCCTATTTTGACGAATTAAATCCATCCTTACGCATGCGCACAAGCGATGAGGGTTTTATAATCCGTTGTCAAACAATATATATATATATATATATATATATATATATATATATATATATATATATATATATATATATATATTGTTACGAAATTTCCGGGGTTCGTTTGGATAGTGGGAGTTATATGGTGTGGAGAACGCTCAATCAGCAGGCGGCAGTAGAAAATCAAACAACGACGTTTATTTACACGAAGACACACTGGACAGCACAAAGACGACAACTATATACAGCGCAAAAGACGATTATCTTCAGCCGAGACGTGCAGCATACACAGCAACATACAAAACAGCAGCATACAACAGACTCTACTGCAGATCGTAGCACACAGCTTAGTTCAGCACTTGATTCACTCCGTCGCTGCTCCGCTTCTCTCTGGAAGGCCAGTTCTTCACCGTCGGTTCCGACTACGACGACTCCACTGGTCCACGACTTCTCAATTCACCCCCGTTCAGCTGCGGCTGCTTCCTTTTACAGGTCTCAGGAGGCGGGGCTAGAAGCCTCTCGACCAATCAGGAACGTTCGAGGCGTAACTCGGTTCCTACTGAACGGATCGGGAAAATTCTCAATGTTTCGGGTATAGACTATTTTGGCGCCAAAGTCGCCAAATTCGTCGCCAAGTCGCCAAATGGTCGCTATGCTCTAGGACCTCCTATGGAACCGACTATGCTGGGAAGCCGCATGACAGATTCGTAACAATATATATATATATATATATTGTTCAATCAATATATACATATATATATATATATATATATATATATATATATATATTGATCAAAAAAAAAATGTATCTGATCATTCTTAGGATCATTTTACTAATTATTGGCGATTTCTAAGAAATAAAGATATAGCTTCAAATATGTAATTTAAATGTAGGTGTGTAATTTATTCTTGTGTGCCTTTGCTATTATTTAAACATGCGAACTGTTAGTAAACTCACACGTGGTAAGATTATTTTGGATGCACAATCATAACTTTATATTATTTTTTGCTTGTACAAAAATCTGAAAAAGTGTTTAAGCTTCCCCCATTAATATTAATTAGAATGCTGAAGAAAAAATTCACAGCCAAACGGCCACAAAAAAGATTACGTATTGCAAACATGCACTGCAATTTCTACTTTTTCTCAAAAATGGATAAGAGCTCTCTTTTTTTAAATTGCTTCTCTATTTCAGAAGCATGGTGAAAAATCATCTTACTCATATTGTAGTATCACCAAAAGTATCTTCACAAAATTTTCTCGTTTTGTTGAAAACGAAATCAACTTGTTAAACATTAAAATATGTACCAATATGCTGGGGAAGTGGGCGAAGTTCTGGGAGGTTTTTCTCCTCAGAACATAACATATATTAGAAGTATCTTTATTTACGTATAAGTGATAATTCTTCAGGCAAAAGTGAGGAATCTTAAGAAGGGCAGTTCACCAGAAAAGGAGTGGGAGTTGAAAAATATTTAAGAATCCTTGAATTAAAGTTAAGATCTTCAGCTCTAATAGACTCTCCAGTTTATTGCATTGCAATAGAAGACACTCCAGATACTCCAGTTCCAGTTCACTCCTCGTTAACTGGATCTAATATATCCAGTAAATGTTCAAAGAAAAGAAAGTTATATTTATAATTCTATTAAAACATTAAAAGTATAAAGTTGAGATCTGCTTATCCATTATCTGAACAATACACAGAAACATTTTACTTCGACAAAAGTTTTAAAGAAAAAAATGATATATTTATATTAGAAAAAGTACATTTTAGAAATTAATCGAAAATAATATTGTAACGAAACTTGTTCTATGCCTGCGCGGGCTGAATGACACAGTGGTAAATAGCTATGAACAGAAAGCGACGGTTCGTACCTGGCTGCAGGCAAGTTACTAAAAATCGTTCTGTTATTGCTTTACTTTCGATTATTTCTCATTTGTTTTAGAATGTTCTTATAATTTCTGTATTGTTCTAAATCTGGAAAAGACGAGTCATTTTTTCTCTTGGATAAAAATAGATGCATGGTTTAGCTTTTTGAATAAAATTTCAAGTTCAGATTAACGAGTGTTATCTTTGACTTTAGTTAACGCACGGTTTATCAATGTGACAATATCTCTGTCAATGCTTTTAAAGCCATTTAGCGTATTTTAATTCCCATTTCATATAAAAATCTTTTATCGCTTAATTAAATTTTCATAAATTCTTAGAACTTTTATCACAATATTTACTTCATCTTTTTTTCAAAATATTTCCATGAAAACATTTATTCACATTCATTATTTAAACAGAAAACGAATTTTTTAAACATTTTTGTTATCGTATGCCATCTGAACTTACTCAAAAGAATCTTCGTCTATATTATTTTAGAGTTTTCTTGGAACATAATTTTGGTAGAATCAAACAACGCACTGTTTTTGAAATATAACACTCTGAATTTAATGATTAATTGGGTTTCTTTTTTAATGATTTTCCACTTTTCCAGAACGCGTCATTACAATAAAATTGATTCGCTTGTCCTCCAAATTCCTAGAAATGTTTATAATCTCTTAAATTATATTTTTAGATAAGAAACGTCTTTAATTTACTTTACATTTTCTATTTGAGTTTTAAATTATTATTCTGAAAACAGCAGTTGATGATGCACAATCTTAATTATTGAGATTGAATATTTATTAAAAAAACAAAATTTTAATTAAATTATTTTGCTAGATGCAAAACATCAAAAGGTATTAGCGTATATTGAGCGTTAATCTGAAGTTTCTGATAAGTCTTAAGTTAGTATTTAAGATTTTCGCAACGCTATGGATATATGTGATTGTATGAAATTATTAAATATCTCAGAAGATAAGTTTAAGAGATTGACATAATTAACATGGTTTATTTGACATTGCTTTCAAATTTCATCTCTATTTCATCTAGTGTCAAAACATCTCGATCTCAAAAATTAAAATCCTAATTTACATTTAAAGTAGTTTTTAAAATTTAATTCTTGTTTTTTCGGAGACTCAGAACCGGTTTTCCATTCTGATCTCCAAAACAGTTATTTCGAGAGCATCATTCTATATATGAATAATGTTCTATATTTGTTTATTTTATGGCTTCATATTTTCTGCTTGATTTTTCTATATATGAATAATGTTCTATATTTGTTTATTTTATGGCTTCATATTTTCTGCTTGATTTTTCTATATATGAATAATGTTCTATATTTGTTTATTTTATGGCTTGATATTTTCTGCTTGATTTTTCTATATATGAATAATGTTCTATATTTGTTTATTTTATGGCTTCATATTTTCTGCTTGATTTTTCTATATATGAATAATGTTCTATATTTGTTTATTTTATGGCTTCATATTTTCTGCTTGATTTTTCTATATATGAATAATGTTCTATATTTGTTTATTTTATGGCTTGATATTTTCTGCTTGATTTTTCTATATATGAATAATGTTCTATATTTGTTTATTTTATGGCTTCATATTTTCTGCTTGATTTTTCTATATATGAATAATGTTCTATATTTGTTTATTTTATGGCTTCATATTTTCTGCTTGATTTTTATGATCAAAGCTTCAAATTATTTATTTAATTTCATAATTATTTACTCCTCATATGCACATAAATATGATAAGCAATGTGTTTGCTTCTTACCATGTTCTGACGCAAAAATAAAAATCATTGCCTTTTTAATTTAACTTTAAAAATGTTAATCCATTTACTTCATTCATTCATAATATAATAATCTGGTTAGAGAACATATTTTTAATTTTTTACAATACATAAGCAAATTAAAAAAAAGGTTTTTAACTGACGAATATTCTCATAAATTTACTGATTAAAAAATGTACCTATGAAACATAAATAATGCTTTTAAAAGTATCATATAAGTCAATCGCATTTTCTATATTAAAAAAGAATAATTCAATCGTATTATTAAACTGTTCTCAACTCTTTTACAATAAGTGAATGTACACCAGATCATTTATTGTATAATCCACAAATCCATGAAATGGACAGAATCGTTCATCTTGAATATATTTTTAGAAATTGAATGGTTAAGATTACATGCAATTTCCTATATGTATGAAAGCACATTAATAATTCAATGCTAGCAAAATAGACGTAATTTGAAAATAACACTCAGTAAGTACAGAACGTTTAATCTAGAACAGGAATGGTGAACCAATGGCCCGTGACACAATACTTTGGGACGGCACCGATCAAAATGGTTTGCATTTTAGTTCAAAATAACAAATCTCACTATAAAGTATTACGAACAAACACGAGTGATTTGTCAGGGTATTTTAGGAATTTAATCTATAAATCCACTATCTGCATCAGATCATCTATTTGATAGAAAATTCAGTTCGAAAATTTTACTTCGAATATTTTCTGGGGGTATTAACCTGGAATCATCACTGGGAGCACACTCGTTTGTTAACGTCTTGCCTTAGTTACGTCGTTGACTTGCCTTAGTTACGTTACGCTTTCAGAGAGATTTTCTCAGTTCAAAGAATTATCTAAAAAGCTCACGTTTATTATGTACCCTGATGTGACTTCATTTGATAAACTGAACTTGCACCAATTTTATTGGATGGAAATTGAAGAATTTGAAATCCAGTTGATTAATTTCCAGTCTAGTTCAATATGGATTCAAAACTTTATTGAAACAAGGAAAAGATTGGAATTGATTGAAACAGAAATATAATAAATGCAAAATAATGCAATATAAGTAAAAATGCCAGCAACGAAATTTTGGAAACATGGAATTCGATTCCAGACACATTTAACTGTTTGAAGGAGCTGACTCAGGCTATTTTAACCATATTTTCATCTACCAATGCCTGCGAGTCATTATTTTCAGGGATAAATAACATTAAAGATTCGCTTACAAACCACTTGGCACATGACTCCAATTCAGCATGCATTCTGCTAAAAGTAACATCTTACCACCCTAATATAAGTTATTTGTCATCTAATCTGCAACAACAGAAGTCATATTTACTTTACACGTATAACTAAATCATTTACCATTATATAATGCAAAATATATTTTTTCGTGGCAAATAAAGAGTTTTGAGTTGTTAGCACTTAGTTTATTTTATTATTTTTCCAATAATCACAAGTCAAAATTATCTGACGGCACGTCTATACCTAATTAAACATTTTTTTTAGAAAAAATGGCACGCTGATCTATAAAGCCTGCCACCCCTGACCTAGAAGCTAATATACACAGTATTATAATTTGAAACAGCCAAGAAAGTATTTTTAGTGTATTCTCGTATTTAAACTGTATATTCTTGAGAATTATATAAAAGACTAATCACTAATTAAAAGTTGAGGTTAAGGTTAAGGTAATTTCCATAGCTAGTTCATAGAACAGTCACGAATAAATTGTAATTTTTGAGCAAAAGTATAAATATAACGATGTAGCGATTTAAATAATTTTCGATAAATTCAGGTGCAGCTTTAAAAATTAAAACAATTGTTAGCAAATTGCTTATTTTGAATTACTTTAGATATGCAAATGTGTGTACTTGTTGCTTTTTGTGACTAATTACTATATTCCATATATTAGACATGAGGTATTACGTATATGTATTGCTGTCTGTAGTCAGATCTGTAGTCTGCCATATTTATACATTTATGTAAAACTTCTTGTCATATTCATATATTTTTCAATAAAATTTCAGCACACAAATTTTATTGACAGTGCTATCAACTATATATTTTGCTCCAGTCTTTTCTCTTCTCGTTTGCAAGCGTGTAAAGTAATTGTCAAGAAATTCGATCTCTAGTTTTAATATACTTTAATATAATTTATTCTTTTAAGTCCTAAAAAATATTTAAAATTATGCTGCTTGAACGTCCGAAACTCATTATGCACTTGTTTTACCTATATAACGAATGTCGAGTTTAATTAATCATTTAAAATTGCATTGCTTTTGTATGCATTATTACGAATTTGTAAAACTGTTTTCTTGCCACGATACACTTATCGCCAGCAACAGACATTGACAGAGATTCTTATCGAACTTTTCTAATGAAAGTATAGGAGTCGGAGTGGTTTCAAAGGAAAATAAGTAAGCGCAAACGAATGTGTCACCATTAAATTCTGAAAGATCTTCTATAAACCTGAAAGAAATTATTATGTTGTACGAAAAGAGCTATTAATAATTGTAAAATATATGGAACACTTCCATCATTTCTTTTATGAACTGAAATTTTTGAATTGTTTCATGAGATAGCTTTTGAATATTAAGGAATCTGAAATCAGATCGTTCGCTGATTCCAAAAACTTTAAGTATATGATTTCAAAATTCCGCTCCTCAAAGGAACCTTTTACGGAAATGTAGATGCACTCTTTCCAAACTCTGCATTGAAAGCTGAAAGCAATGCTCCAATGCTGTGATAAAAAAATTTCAGTTTCGTAACCTCTTTTTACGCTTGTTCAAAGAAGCTAGATAGTTGTTTATTCGTAGTTGAGGGTAGCTGCCTCTTTTCTTATTCCGTTCAATTTTCCTTAAAAAAAGGGATTTGTTTTTTGATTTGCCTTCCTTTTCAACAAACATAATAGGCGAATCTTAGGTATCTGACGATTTCGTGATTCTTTCGTTGTTCGCTTTATCCTTTGTCAATTAATCAGTTTCGTTGAACTTTGCAAAATGTCGATTGGTAATTACATTGGATTGGATTGACTTATCACTTGTATTACTTTCATGTTATAGCCTTACAAAGTCTGCCACAAATGTCACATATAGAAAATTTCTAAATATATTTCAATAATGTTCATATTCGACTCTTTCTTCTCTAAATTCTTCCTGATTCTTCAAGTCTGTTGAAAGATTTTGTGTTTCAGAAAATTTTTTCGAATAAGAGACGATATCAATTATTTTTTCATATGCTGCAATAGCAGTTTTTTTTATCCATAGTTTTAGGTTTATAGACCAAATTTAGAATTTAAACATAGATAACATCCCTTTTGAATTCTATATATGAGTTTTTACATGGACACCTTTCTTTAAGACTTGGCTAAGAATGACCATTACAGAATATCTGAATTATATGGAAGCATTGGAAATCCCTAGATCAAATATTCTGATCTTATTGATATTATTGCTTTCTTCTCTCCAATACATTGCAAAATTTTGAAAATTATACATTGGCTGATAAAGAAGAAATTTCCTCACCTTCTATCCGAAACTTGTTCTTTCTTCTCCATGGTTACAGCAATGTTACATTTTTGAAGAAAATTCAATCCAAGAACGGATTAATCAGGAGATACTGTAGAGCTATACTCTGGATTAATATTTAATTGATGAATACGATTTGTCTTATAAATATGTGTTTCAATAGTATCAGAATGTAACGAATTGTAAGAAGCCATGCATATAAAACGAACTTTCAGTTATCTGGGAAAATATGTTTCTCACTCCTACATTTGTTCCTAATATCTGTAAAAACTATTCTTTAAACTCTTTTTCTAGCGATGACACAATTGTGACAAACAACAATACTACATATTCATAATAGGAATCTGCAATGCCACTTTCTGGCTTTAACTTAAAAAAAACAAGTTAAAGATACATAACAATATGCTAATCCATGCATCATCGAACTAAATTCACTAAGAAAGCAAACATCTTTTCAAATAAATCTGTAGCTGCTGGATTAAATCAAATAGATAAAATTTGTTTGTAGTAGATAAAATAGATAAAGTTTCAATCTGTTACATATTTTTTGCTCAATCATTTCTAAAGATAAATAATTTAATTTCGTTTAAGAAAAAAAAAAAAGAATATTTTTTTACTTGATTACGAAACTTTACAAATAAAAGCTGGATTTCAAAATATTTTTTTATATAAATAAAACATGGAAACACAAAAAGTAATGAAGTTCAAATTTTGAATATTTTAAAATTTAAGGAAAGCAGCGAAATTAACAATAGCCAAATATGAAATAAATGTGTTGAAAAATCAAACCCTTAAAATAAAATTAATAATTTATTGAACATTTTACAAAAAAAAAAAAATGTAGTTTCAAAAAACATTTTTTTAAGAATTGTTTCGGATTTCACTGCAATAAACGTCGAAATTATTATTTCCAATAACAATAAAAATAAATCTTTAAAGTAAAAAAACATAATTTTATGTCGTTTTAGAGAATGTTTTTCCTGATAACAGAGTTTAGTTGCATATCAGTATATTAAGTCCAGCGCAATGTAGTGCCAATAAAATACAAGCAACAATAAAATAAATAGTAATTGAACAAACAGTAATGCCCTTTTACAAAATTAAATAATTTTCAATAAAAAATAACCAGATTGAAAACTATGCAATCATCAATTTAAAAGCAACTGATTTGACTAATCATTGACATATCTTCAAAAAATGTTGATGCTTTGTATAAATTAAGTTTTTAGACTTAGGAACTGAGTAAGATAAATGAACATTAAGAATTACGAAAGCCTATATT
Organism: Argiope bruennichi; assembly: GCF_947563725.1. NCBI lineage: Eukaryota > Metazoa > Arthropoda > Arachnida > Araneae > Araneidae > Argiope > Argiope bruennichi. Next base: position 64,423,942 of record NC_079152.1, on the reverse strand, counting down.
TCAAGTAAATCTTTGATAATTTCCCTCTTCAATCACTTTTTAAAACTCAAACTTCTTTAAGGAGCTCATTTCGCAATCCGTTAACTTCCCGACTCTATTTCAACAACAAAAGTGGTAACCATTTCCGCAAGAACATCTAACCTTCGCAACCGAATCATTATCAGGATCTTCACTTAATTAGCGGGAAATCAATCCTCCGACCGAGCCATTCTCTCCTTTTCATCGCCGGCCATGAAACGACTTCTTTAATAGATTTATCCTCAGCTACCACTACTTAATGTCTTTAATTTATAAAGATTTATATTCCTTAGTTGCTTTAAAACTTCTTTTAGTAGTTGCCTTAAAACTTCGATAAATCTTGAAAGTTGTTTCTTACTAAACCTTGTTTTCAAACAAGTAGCCTTTATTTGTGTCTTAAAAAGTAATATAGAAATGCCAAATCCATAGTATGAAATATTGTATACCAGTTATTTGTCTTTTGTGATAAGGAATTTTTAATATCTAAATATATATCGAATATTCTACTTATTATTTTTTGCAGCTTAAAATCATGTACTTATCAATTTTAATGCAAATAAGATAAGATAAAAAGAAGAGGAGAATTTTTCACTTGCTTAGAAAACTTTTCCATAACTAAATAATGTTTAGAATGGATCATTTAAATATTTTTATAAGAAAAATTACTTAATGACCAAAAACCTTTGGATAAATAATTTTGAACCGTGGTCAGATGACGAGGACGACACCTGAGCTGGCGCCCCCCTCTCCATACCACACCAGCGGGAGGACGTTTGGTCATGACGGATTTAACGTACAATAGACCCCTTTACACGACTGTTCTTCGGTAGAATCGGGTCACGAACCTGAAACCCTAAGGTTCCGGAGCCGAAACCTTACCACCAGGCCATCGCGGCCCAGAAAATATTTAAAAACTGAACGCACGTTAAAACAGTTTTCATTGTTGCTTAATTCTAAAGTTAAACCTTAAATGTAATAACAACAAATATCAAAAATTTTACTAAAAGCATACCTTATACTAAAGCCCACTGCATATGAAAAAATTAATCAAATCTTCATATCTTAAATATCCAAAAAAAGCTAATATACAATATTAGTAGTCAAAACGAAAACGAATTAGTCAATTAACTGATTAACAATCAATTATATTGCTTCAAAATACCTTAAAAATATTATTTTAAAACTGGTTTAATTTAGAAAGATCAAACCGCAAAAAATTGGTATATTTGAAAGAATAATCTTTTTATTTTTAAGATGAAGTAAATATTAATTTTGTTTTGTAATATTTTCATAATTATCGCAGAAATAAATTTCGGGTTCTAAATTTCTATTGATTTTCATTTAGTTAAAATTCCAAAGAAAAATTTCAAGAAAATCATTCCAAGATTCAAATTCCACCCTTCAAAATATATTAAATTCAAGATCCATGCATTTATCAGTGATTCCAGAGCTATAGACGAAGAAATTTGCAATTCAGAATTACGATACAGTTACAATAATGCCGTCAGGGTTGTCGCCAGAGGTTTTCACACTATTACACCAAATAGAAGTGCAGAAAGAAGTTTCAAAAAGTAAACCCTTTTAATGGGAATATTCTTCTCTCAACTTTAGTATTCTGTTTAGCGCTGCTTTAAAGTGTTTATATCCCTTTTGAGAGTCAGAAAAATTACCATAGTTGGCAAACGAATTATTTGATTAAATAATGCAGTACCACGCATTGGCACAATATGACGCATTTTGTTCTTCGTAATGTTATGAAGTAAACCAAATATGTATTTTGGACTACTACTTTTTGATGCTAAGATTATCTATTAATTATCTTATTAATTTTAATAAATTTTGTCGCAAGAAAAATTATCAACTTTTATTCTTTATATTTTTATATTATTGCAATTATACATATATGAATAAACCAACCAACCGTTCAATAAAACTACAGACGAATTTCCTCCTAAATTTGATTCATTTTGATATTTTCTATTTCGAGGACCAGGAATTTATCGATAGTTTACTAAGTAAGTCGATTCTTTTTTTTTAAATTTAAATAATTTAAGAAGCATGATTGTATTTTACGTTGATTATCAGCAAATAGAAACCAGCAGCCGGGATCATGTTGGTTCGAATTAACTTAACATAAATGCTGCATTTATGTACTTTAACTCTATTTATATTGCCGTCCAAAATTAATCAGCCTGTTGTCTTTCTATCAAACGCTGAGCACAAATATGGATTCAGCATTAACAGTAAACAGCTTTCAAAACAGTATATCATATAAGCTGACTTAAGTGACTTTAAAGGTTTGAATAATATTTGAATGAATCTCATAAATATATTGTTTATATGTTATATATATATGTATATATATGTGTGTGTGTGTTTTCCAAGAATAGTTTAATATGAAATAAATAGTTTGTTATAGTGAAATTTAAAATTTCAGTTGAAAATAATAAGATTTTTCTAGAAAATAAACACTTTTTTTTTGGCTTTTAACAAAATAAAAGTATTTTTCCATGTATTTAAACTTAGATTGCTGGAAGCCTTTTTTTTTCTCTCCAATTTTTTTTTTTTTTTTTTTTTTTTGTCATCTTATGCCTAGCGCACATTTTCATTTTATTAAATTTTTAAGACAGATTATATCTCTATGACATCATAATATTTTAAATATATCAATACAAAATGAATTAAATCTAGTTTATATGAATTATGATAAACGTTTTATTTTTATTATTTTCAAATATCATAAACACTTCCCATTTCAAAATCTTTAATTCACAAATTATAAAAATAAAATTTTGATCTTCTCTTTGTCTATTCATAATATTATATACTTTATTTGTTTTTCCAACAAACCGTTTCATAAGCATACCATAAATACAGCAGTTAAACATTACAAAACTAGAAACAAAATTAGATAACTATTTTTTTTTTAATTCTGTTTACCTTAAAAAAAACTATTGAATGCGATTCGAAGCATCTATATTTTTAAGACTTTTTAATAATGCAATGAACTATATTGTCACGTAGATGAAGTGAATGTAGCAAGTCCAATAGAAATGAACACACTCAAGATCAACTGAAGAGTTTAATACCAATTTAACCAATTGGGAAACTATTTATATACAGAAGATTATTCAAGAACCTTCTAGAATTTGAAGGCCCGCAGAAAAGAAGTCCCGCAGAAAATTAGGAATTTACATAAATAACATATTAGAATAATTAACATAAATTTGCATATTTAACATAAGTCTGACATAAAGCAAATTGAAATTAAAAATCAATTTTTAACTGTTCGCCTCGTTTGTATTTGAACCCGCGACCTTCCGCTCCGCTATGAAGTGCGTCGTTCAACCGACTAAGCTATCGGCGCTTGGTCGGAAGGCGCAATTTTCGCTACAATATTATAATTATAACTTCCGAGTATCCAACATAATGTGGGATAAGGTTAGGCCGAATAACGAAAATGCCGGATAGGTCGGAATTCTATGAACTCATTTCTTTGCCCACCATAACCAGAAAACAAAGCTTTTATACCAAAACTCACAGTTATAAAACGTATTTTTTCACTTCGTATTAAGTACTAAGCACCCCACTTATCTCACGCCAAGTAGAACGTGAACGCGGCCCAGTGAATAACAGAAGCTGCTGACGGTTTTTGCTGTTACACCAGAGTCTAGTTTCTATATAGTGAATAATTTCTCCTCCATAATAACTACAATTTTTTTTCCTTTATCGCCGATTTTGAAATATTCACTTTGATACTTTTATAAAAGCATTATGCATACCCCCAGAACAATTTACGAATATGATACGTTCTGTGCAGTTATAACCAAGAACAGCGGCAACAGGATACGTTACACACTGACGGAACAATGAGCAACGAGCAGAAAGCTGCTCTTTTCCTGACACAACTTGTATTTTGCAAACAACAGGTCGAAGAGTCGTAGTACACGCCCGCTTCCAATGCAATGCCTTGCCTTTCTCATTTCATTACGATGAAAGAAAACTAGATGGATAGTCGCGAACCGAATACTCGGGAGTGTACGTATTATAATATTTCGTAATCTAAGAAATGATAGTTCGTTACTTTTCCCGATCAATACTTAAAAATCAAGGACTAAGTTTGCTTTCATTTTAACTAACTTTCACTTTTTTAATACCGACACTAATAATTTTCTCTTAATATTTAATTTTGTCTGGGGCAAAAAAAAATTAGTTTAATAGTTAACCAGTAATACTTGTTTTTTCAAAATTGAATTTTAAGTGATTAAATTTTTTTTCCACTTACTACACAAACTTTAATATTATCTAAGAATACGATTTCAAAGTGTTCACATTGATCTAGGAAATAGATTATAATTGCATTGAATAAAAGAAGTCTATTATTTCGCCCAAAAAGCGACCATAGAAATTAAAATTTCCAAAATTTAAAGCAAAAGTTGCTAATCTTTGAGCATTAAGTTAATGATTTTTTACCGATATTTTTTATTACATTTAATATAATTTTTTTTATCATTTCACTCATTGTTCTGTGATAAAGGGAGAAGGAAGATTGCGGTTGCACAAGATTACTCAATTTTCTATGATCATTGTAAGGTCTCAGATTACTTTCAGGTTTTGGCATAGTAAAAATTGGTTATCAAATTGTTAGTAGATCAAATTCTATTCAACTATCTATCAACTTTTTTTTTATTTAGAAAAAGTTTAGAGTAAAACAGAAACTTTATAGAAATGAGAAGAAACTAAAAGAGAATTTGTGTGAAAAAAATGTAAATAATTATTTGGCTAAACAATATTTTAATTTCATTTTTTATCATTAAGAAACACAAATTCAATATTCCTATGTCTAATTTTTTAAAAAAATAACATTTATAAAAAGAAATTTTAAAAATTATAAATTATCTTTGCTTAATGAATGTATTGATGCAAAAGGGGAACTAGTTCAATATCTACTCTAGGAAATAGAATTATTTTTTTAAAAAATGAATAAATATATAAACTTTTAATTTTTACACAAAAGAGTTACTACATTATAAAATATTGAAACTATGAACATTGTTTTGATTTTAAACAAAGCAAACTATAATTCCTTAGAATTGTTTACAATAATGAAATCGGGTTTCATAAAATTGTTATAAGCTGCAGACCACAAATTTGTGTCCATGTTCTAAACAGATAGAGAAAGACACAGAAGTAAAAATGTACTGTAATATGTACTGTAATTTTTATTGTATTTACTTTTAGATTAAATATAAATTTGATTTATACAAATTGCATTGGACTGTGTGTCCGCATGCATGCTTATGTGTGTGCGTATGTGTGTGTGTGTAAGCAAGGTATCTTAAAAAACTGGAACAAACTTGCAATTCCCTTATACTTCCAATACAATGTTTCATTAAATAAGGCGGGTAATAATACGAAAAAGCTGTATTCTGTGGAGGTTGATAGTAAAAAGTTTAAAAAAATTACATTTGTATATGTCTTCTATAGTGTAAAAGAGTTAATAATAAACACTTCCATCGCATTCATCTATACTGACAAAAGTTTATAAGTTCAATACTTAGAATTGCAGATATATATGCTCACTTTGAAATTTAGAGGAATTAATTACGAATTTAGATGAAAATATTTATTTCAGAAATGCATAATTTTTCATTATAGAAAGATTGTCATATATAAATATTTGCTTAACAATGCGTCATACAATCATCATGATTTCAAGGAAATATACAATCATTCATAATGCTATTCACTTTGATTGGCAACACTTGCATTTTTGATTTCATAAAGAAAAGAAGTGAAACTTTTTTTAAACTGAACTTTTAAGATAGAAAGAATCTCTTACGATGTATACTGTATATAATATTGGTGACATCCTACTTGTAGAAGGTCGGTTTATGAATCGTATAAGCCTCGTTTTACAGATGTAGTTTAAAGTTAGTTGCATTGATTTATAAAATAAAACAGGATATAACTGTTGCAATAACTTTATTTATATCTTAAATTTCCATACAAAATATACTTCTCAAAGTAATTATTTAAAATAATAGTCTTGTAGAGGCGTAATATAAGTTCAATGCCTCCTGCAAGGAAATTTCGTCCAATGCTATTTAATCATTTTTTAGTTACGACCTTCATCCAGCTCTCAACCAAGTGATACCATCGCTTTGAAAGTTCGTCTTTCATGAGATCAAAAGCATGAAAATCACATGGGGAAAGGTTGGGCTATAAGAATGGTGATCCAACACTTACCATCTAAACTTTATCATAAGTCGTTTGTTTTGCTGCATATGGTCGTGTATTGTCAAGCAGAAGCACAATGCTTTTCGACAGTTTATCTAGTAGTCGATTTTTAAGTGATTGTCACAATCTCATCATGTTTCACTATAAGAATTTGCGATAATTGTAGCACCTTTCGGCTTGAACTCTAAATGCACAAAACTTCCTCCGTTGGAAAACGGTATCGTAATCACCTTTTGCGTAGATGGAACAAGTTCTACACTTATTTGGAGTCATTCAAGTCGACTTTCTACTCTAATTGACAGGACATAAGAGGAATCAATCATATTACAGATTTATATTCTTTTAAATCCTTATCCCACAAAAGAATATAAAAAATTGAACTAAAACGCAGAATTTCAGTTTATGTATAAATAAATAATGTATCTTATGTAATAAAGAAATAATATATATCCAAATTTATTTCAAACAAACATACAATCTAAAAATATTTTTATTTTGAATTTATTTGCTATGTTTGTAAATCAATAAGAAGATATATTTCAATAAATTTAAACAGCTCCTAAACATTTCCTGAAGTCAATATATGTTCTGTTTTTCGTTTAATCACAAAGTTTATGTTATTTTCCCTAAATATTTCATTCTTGGAAATTTAGAGCAAAAACAGAAACCCTAAAACACGAATTTATCAAAATAAAAGGACGTTTTGATGGAAATTTCAGTTTAATGATGTTTTTCGAACGTTTTCTTAGAAATACTATTAATTGTTCCTGCAAATATTTCTTATATGTTTTATTTTTTAAGAACATCTACTAGTAAATATTTAGTATTTATTTCATGATCCACATGTTTGTATAACGATATTTTCAAAAAGTTTATTGACAGAGTGTGCTAGTGTTATGAGATTTAAAAAATATTTCTGGTTTAATATGTTACCAATGAGTTTTGCTTTGATATTTAGCTTAAGTGGAATACTCTAATTTACTAATGAGTCCTTAGATACAACAATTAATTGTGTGGCAGTTCTAAACTACTACTTTTAAAATACATATCAACCATTTAGAAAAATCCATGTATTTACAAGAAATTCCTCGTAACCTTCTAAAAGGAAATCATATGTTTAAAAACAGTGCACCATTTCTTCAGTATATTATCATTCATAAGCATAAAATTTGTTGAGGAATGTTACATTGTAATATTTTATTTTTAATATATTATGGAAAAACTATTCAGTTTTGTCTGGAATTTTCTTTGAGAATTCTTTTAAAGATTCCAACAATAAAAAATACTGAGGTTTTAAATAACAATGGATTTTATTTATATTGACATTAATTTAACATTTAATTAAATTAGTAACATACTATAACAATATTAATCATTATAACCTTGGATGTAGTCAAATATTGTAACATTCGTATACATGGACTGATATGAAAGAAAAATGGCTGGAAATATATAGTTCTTGGAATGCTCCAAGAATTTGTTTTAGAATACACTGAAAAAAAAAGAAAAATTATGATACTTCTATCTAATATTCTGTTGTGTCCCAACGAGCATGCAATAGTATTGCAAAACAACATGACATGAGTTAGACAATATATATTGCTGGCAATGTGCATCATGCAGGGCAAACCTCAAATCTATCAGAGTCGGATGTGACATAGATCTCTTCAGAACAGAATGTTATATGGCATCAAAGTTATGTTTAATAATTTTCATGTCTGGGAATTTAGGTGACCAATGAAAGTGCCTGAAGTCAAAAGAATGTTTCTGGATCCCCTCTGTAGCATTCATATTATAGACGCGTGAAGTATCGCATTGTCCTGTTGGAATAGTCGGAAGCAGTCGGAATTCTTAATGGACATGAATGGGTAGAGGTTATTTACGTACCTCACTCCTCTGATTCATCTTTTGATGTATAAAGTGGTCTATATCATTGCACATCCCCCATATCATCCGAGGGGTTCCATTAAATTGAGCAATTATCTGTTGATAGGCATCGTTCATTCACAAAGTTGCATCCATACTCATACACGTTCATCCACCCAATACAACTGGAAATGAGATTCGTCAGACAAGGTAACACGTTTTGCGCCATTAGCAGTCAAATAGAGTTGCTGCCAGTACCAAGCAAATAGCAAAAATTCAATCTTTTTCCGTTTTATCTATTTCCCTTATTTATCATTCTTTTAAAATTCATTAAAACTATCAAATCATTATTTAAAAGAAAAAATATGTGATAAATTCTTAGGAAAGTAACTTACACATACTTCAACCGTGTTGAATTTATTGTAAGGCTTTTGTATAAAATTTCTTTCAAATCGTATTTCTTTTACTAAATATATTGTGAATTAGTTTTTTTTTCTTCTTCCTCTCTTTAACTCCAAAATCTTGAAGCATACCATCAGTAAAAATATTTTTAAATTATTGAAATTTCCACATATTTTATTTGAAAAATGTTAAAACCTGACTTATAAGTTGAGAATTGCATTGTCGTGTTAATAGCTAGTTATTTTTCCTGTAATAATTCTCCATTGTATTGTAATTCTCAGTTTTGATTAACAGATTAAATAATATCAAGTAAAAAAAGACTCCCCTTAAAATTGAAACTACTTTTAAAAGATTTTTATACTCATTTCTTAAGAAACAAAAACCATTAAATTAAAATTCCGATAAAGAATTGGACCTGTTTTGCAAACATAAAATTTACATAACATGATGTCAATAATCCTTGACATCGTGTTATGCCTAACTTTAAACATCCCTAACTTTTCAATACTCTTTGAGACAAAAACTTTACTTTTCATCAAAACTTGTTTCAGAAAAATTTCCATATTCCTGAATAATGCAAAGAAAATTCTTTGATAAAATGATAATAAGTTTATTTGTTCTCATAAAAGAAATATGGATCTCATTATAGCAAAATGATTGCTAAAAGGTTTCTTTCTATCAAGCTCTGTCTATTTTTATTAATTTATACATGGAAGTTGTTTTCAATTTAAATAGAAAAAAATTATATAAATGGAAAAAAACAATTGAAAAGAGTTCAATGCAAATCAAAGCTAAAGCTTGCCTTTAGTATATAAAAGAATGCAAATATGTATATCTCTTTTATTATATATTTGCGGAATTTGTTATTCACTATGTAAGTATATTCAAATAAAATATATACTTGACTATAAAGATAAAATTGTTTATATAAAATCCACATCGCTCTCTATATAGTTTTTCCTAATTCCCCATAGCAGACTCAAAGAACTACTGTATTTTAACATATGCAAATTGGTTCAGGAGTTTCAAAGTAAAATAGATTTTATTTCAGTGTACATTTTATACTAAAAATGGTTCGGTTTCTTTACGTACATAAAATCAGAAGTAGTATTTTAAATTTATTAACTTTATAAATTCAAATAATATATTTCATTATAACAGTTGAAAGTTTCTATAAAGTACATTAACTGAAAAATAATAATAATAATAGAAAAATATTGGTTGATTTATGATAAATGACTCTGCTTGGTTAATTTTTCCTCGAACGTTTTTAGAATCCTACGGAAATGTGAAAAAGAGTTGAAATTAAGTATATAAAACATTTTTTGAATCTCTTCTTAATCAAATTTAATAAACTTACCTTGATAGAAATAATTTTTCAAAATTAAACTAAAAATATTGTCTAATTTTTACTTTATTAAAGTAAATTCAGTACAAAGAAGTTTAATTTATTATAAAATACTTAAATTTTTAATATCAATGATGTTAACATAATTTTTTGTGAATTCCTGAATTAATTATTATTTGTTAGTATTTCCTTGAAAATATTGTTCTTTAAAAATCATTTTATTTATTACTGTTATCTTCAAAATTTATTTGTTTTTAACATAATTACTCTTGAAACATTTTGTGAATTCGTGAAAAATTATTACTCTTCGCATAAAATATATATGAAACAATTTTTAAATTTTGAAGTGTAAAAAATAAAATTAGATTTCTTCCTATACAAATATAATAGATTTACATTCAATGAAATTGTTGCTCGAAATTTCGTGAAACATTAAGGGTTAAATTCAATGATAAAATAAGTTTTATTTGATTTCTTTTCTTTGAAAAGTGCTCTTCGAATAATTATTCAAAGTTTATAAATAGTTCCACCGGCATTTCTGCTATTTTCATTCGTTTACTCCATTTTCATCTTCTATTTTCCAACTATGATTATTTCCATTTTAATCAAAAATTTTGATTAAAATTCTTCCCTTGATAATACTTTTTGCTTCAATGCTAAGAAAGCAAAATCATTTTAAAAAATGAAATGGAATCATTCTCTTTTTCATAAGAGTCTACATATTCTATTTATGAGATGCTAATGATCATAAGGTGATCTCTCTCCTAGGTATTATTTAGAATTAAAGATCTCCAACCGGAAAGTATTAAAGAAAACTAATACAAAACGTTTAATGAATTCAAAACTCATTAAATGAACTTAAGACTGAATTTAACTCATATCCTGGTTCCTTATAAAGTAGAAAACTAAACTAGTTCCAGTATTTTAGAGAAGATAGAAATATACTTTTATTGTATATCTCTATAATGATTACATTTCGAAATTGAATTTTTGTGTATGGCATACCTTTTTGAATAAACGGAGTTGAACGAATGCCAAGACTTGGTAGACTGAAAAATTGGAACTCTTGTATATTGTTCGGGATGTCTAAACATTTTACCTTGGTTTTAATAAAAGTTACACGGTTTAGTGGGGTGCCTTTTTGACATGCTTATTTCAGCTTCGAATATAAAAATGAAATTAAAAGAACATTTCACGAAAAGGTAAAAATTCTGGAAAACAGATATTAGAAAAAAAATTACCCGAGAAGTTTTACGAATGCCAAAAGGAATCAAATTTTAGATCACCATTTTCTTTTTTTGAAAAATAACTGATTGCAGAATGATTATCTGACTGTAAAACCACGATTTGTTGTTTACTAAACCAAATGTTTCAAAAATAGGAATCACTCGCATATCTTTAATATTCTTAGTATACATCAAATTATGATCTTTAATTTTCAAAATATTAAATTAATCCGCATTCTTCTGGTACACTGAAAGCAGAAAATTTGGTAATCAATATTAGCATGTGAGTTTAAATAGCTTTTCATTGATTTCGATGGATCAATAGAGAAAAACGATTTATTTTCAACGTGATATCCACAGGGGGCATCTTAGAGATAAGAAGAGAAGTTTCCGGTATGTTGGTTGTTCTCGCTACCCTGGTGGGTACAGAAATGGTGTGGGCCAGCTGCCTTCTCTTGATGACGGGACGTGCTCCTCACGGTAAGAGTTAGGAGTTGTAACATGAACGGTGATGGCTCTCAGGACTCAGCCTTTGTTACCGCTAGAGTTGCTGTAGCTGTGGTCCAGTCAATCAGACTTTATCCGAATGTATTAGGCTGGGTGGAGTAGCCAATGTGGTTATTTGTAACGTGATATTTTTCTTAATGTAATAACGAGAGAATATTACTAAACCCTTTTATCATTAACAAATTCAGTTTTTATAAGAAAATGAATGCATATATGTATATTCTGTCAAAGACTAAAATGAGTTTCAAATCATACTTGTGTCCGTACTAAATATTAAATACCCCAGATTTAAAACGATGCAAAAGAGATAGGAATGGATTTGTTAAAAATATTATACATTTCACAGCTTTCAACATGATGTATAATCTGTGGGAAAATTTATAAGAATCCTGTTTAGCTTTGTACTAAGAACCGAATCAGGGATAAATGAAATATTCGTGGTTTTTTCATTTGAATGTATCGGAACAAAGAGATATTTCAATATATTAAAAAAAACTAATAAACGAAATCTCAGCTTTTTATGTAAAATGTTTTCATCCTACAAATAAATTTTTAAAAAAACAAGAACTTCATGAAATATGCCAAGTTGCTAATTTGAAATTTCTTAGACATATTCATTACTTTTACGTTTTAAAGAAAAAAAATAGGAAGTTCATTAATCATTTAGTGTGAAAGTTATGAAACCTAAATAAAGGAATATATATACATTTCAGTGAGATATGAGTTTCCTGAATTTTAAAACTCTTATCGTCTTCCCTATATTTTAGAATTCTTCTCTTTCCCAATACATACCTTTTTGAAAATGTGTAATTGCTGTTAATCTATTCAAAAGTATAGAAATCGATTATTCAAAATCGCAAACACTCGAATAAACGAACTTTATCAAACAAAATTTCAAAATGAAAATAAAGATATTGAACATGTTTTCCACCAAATTCACAAACGTGAAGAAAAGAACTTTCTCTAAATATATACTCGAATTTCTACACTATGTGCTGAAACTAGATTTTAAAAAATAGTTCTTAAAATATTATTTTAATTTGCACGTTCCTATACATGTAGAATGGGAATAATATACAAAAAGTTTAATTATTTTCTTATTTTAATTCAGTATTCAGCCTTGCATCAAAAGGTTAAAATAACAGATCTTTAAATAGCTTCAATTCATCTCAGAGAAAATACGGAACATTTTTGCATGTGTGCCATTAATTACGATTAAAAGGGAAAATGCTTTTTTTTTTAAATAGTCGAAAAGGAAAAATATATATATAAATTATTGTCATTAAGAGATAAGATTTTTAATATAGGCTTGAAAAATGCTTTATTTTATCATTACTAGCTTCTCTGTCCGCCTGCAAGAACTATCAAAGGCCGGCAATCTCAAGCCACTGTAGTAGTCGTGAAACGAGTCGTAATCGTGGAGAGACTCAACGGTGAATAGTTGAATCAGTCCGGCGAAGCGCAAGAGTTGTGTGGAGCTGACGCGTCTGCTGAATTGAGATGTGTGCCGAGTCCTGGTGCTTATTGTTGAAGCAGCATCGAGTCGTGTTTGGAGTAGCCAGTCGTATAGTAGTGAGTCGGCAGTTGGATACAGGTAATTGCAGACGTTTGTAGAGACAGTAAAGTGAAGCTTCTCAATTTCCCTCCTCTTGCTAAATTCTGTCTGGCGGCTTTGTGTGCTGTGGTTGTTTTTACTACCGATTCCTATTTGTAGGCTACTGTTTATTGTAGTGTGCTACTGCGTTCGTCTTGGCTGTATATTTGTCGTCTTTGTATTAGTGTCTTCGTGTTTAATAAAAGTCATTGTTCGTTACTAAAGGACTGCTTCTTCATCGATCAGCAAATCGCAAAAGAACCCCTTGAAGTTTTCGTAACAATATTTATTTTTCTGGTACCCGATAATAATTCATTTTAAAATCTTTAGAGTTATCTTCCATTCAAGCATGGGAGAAATATTCCAAAAATCCTATGTATTGAAGCTCTTAAACACGGAATAGGGGTTCTCTAATAGAGAGATTGTTCATAGCTTATTAATATTAAATAAAAGATAATTTATAAGTAGTATTCAAAAAATATTCATCTCGGCTTTCATTCTTAATATATTCGTCGCAAATACTGTAACATTCTATTTGGAAGGAAATATGGGACCTTCAAATACATAATAAATTACATTCTTGAAACTTTCAAATGATTTATGGCCTATTCTTCCTATACTAGAATTCGATGTCAAATTGACTCGCCTCCGTATAGGATATACTCACTTTACCCAGGGGATTTTCATTTTTGGTGAGAGGGCACCAATTAGTCCTACATGATATGTTGTTTTTAATGTGCATAACATTTTAATTGACTGTCTTTTGTTTAAATATCATCATAACCTCTATTTCCTTTTAGCATCTCTAACCTTAGAAGATTTGGCGAATGTAAAATTTTACCCAAATATTTTTAAATTTTTAAAAGCTATTTAATTTTTTATTTGTATGTAGCATTTTCTTATGTTTATTTTCTGTTTGTTCCTATCAAATTACCTCATCTATCACTTGCCTTTTGATCATGTTTCCATGTATTTTTGGTTTCATTATCTAAAAAATTTTACTAATATCATTGGTTTTTATATTTTAACTTGTGACTAGCGCAGTTTAGCCAAAGTTAGTTCTTTCGTCAGAAAAACACCAAACAAACCCATATATATGCTATAAGCATGGTGTCAAATGTCTTCAATAATGATAAAGATAAATGTGTATAATCATGTGTACATATCCATATATTTATTCTGCGTGTGAATGCATGCATGTGTGTGAAAGATTACCTTTCAAAATTACCACATGCATAATTCGAAGAATAGGAACATAAATTTCGCGGTATGGAGGCAAATGCACAATTTTTGCTGTATGACTTAAACATGAAGCCGCATCTGCCAGCAAATTGTGTGTCCACATTCTGTCCCTTCATTGCTTCATTCAAATTCTATTTCCGTTTACATTTGACAAAGTTTATCATCCGCCGATGCTTCTGATTTGTTTTTCAAAATGTTTCTTAATTATTTAATCTTGGTATCATATGTATCAAAATACTATACTTAAAAAATTGAAATCATTCTTTATCTACTATAGTTAATGAAGAAAGTCATCCTGAAATTTATTATAAAAAACTAACCTTTCAGATTCATATGTTTCTAGATTACTTTGCAATATTTAACTTATATTTTGCAATATATAACTTATGCTTAATTTAACTTATACAAGCACTATTTTAACGAGATGTGTGAACAAGAGTAAAACCATGCTTATACCTTTAATATTAATATCACCCATAAATGAAGCATAAATAATGAGAAATATTCGAAATTCATTACGATAATATTGATTATTTTATCTGATTAATGAAAAGCAAATAATTGGAGTAATAAATTCAAATAAAGTGCCAGTGAATACACTTCTCACATTTCATTAATCACCTTTGAATTCTGAGCTGAAAATGGTGATTCATTGGCTAATTAATTTCCCTGTTCAGTGTCTTGAAAAGGGTTAATCAATAATTTTAACCATTAACAAGCATAATTTAATAAATAAATCTCCTTGATTTTATAGATGTGTGAAAATTGGAAACTTTTAAACCTTTAATATTTTCAGAAAACTATTATTTCCTGTATTGGATTATTAATTAACTGCAGTTATTCCTTTTATTATATTCCCTTTTAGAAATAACAATTGCTGAATAAATTTGTCTCAAGGAATGGGATATTTAAACTATAAAATGGAATAATAAATTGATTTCTGTTTTTAATCATTTTGCCCTTTTCAGATATAAAGGTGAAGATAATCAATACAATCATTTTTTAATTCAATAATGTTTTTGTTATTTCATACTTTCTGATACTTTTGCATCACCTGTATTTAATACTTTTAATCCGGTCTTGGAAATTGTACTCTTGAATATCTTGTTGATGAATGTTTTGAAATGATAAAATAATTCCATTCATTATGTTCAATGCGGTAAGGAAGATGCTTCAGTATGTCGTCTAAATGTTGCCTAAAAATTTATTCATAAATAGAGCAGCATTCGCTGCTACAGTTTTTTAAGGCATGACTTCAACATATTTTAACTATAATGTTACAAATATATATGGCAATATTCATAACGATACTATTAAATGCTACAATTTATATGAATGATGTAAATGATTTTGGAAGTACACGTAATCTGATGCAATTTTGTAATGAACATTTATTTTACCAACAATTTCTTTTATTATAAAGATGGAAGAAGACTTTAACTAGAAAATTTATATTTTTTAAATTAAAAATCATTGAAGGGTTTATATTTTTTACCAGAAAAGATTTCATTTAATATGGTAACTGATCTTTCGGTTTCGGATAGAAGCTTAAGGATCTCTTTTTTTTTTACATGTTTGTTTTCACTAATTAGTTTGTTACAATTACGGATAACTCGATTTCTTAAGAGGAGAGTGGAAAGGTAAGCGAAAATAAAGTAACATGGAAGGCTTATTTTGTGTATTTGTATTTCATAGTATTTATTCATTATACGATTTCTAATTGAAAATTTAATTCTTTGGAAGCTGATACTAAGGTAATTCTCGATTTCTGCAATAAACTAAAAAAAGGAGCACATAAATACAGTTTTTTGCAATTACAATGTTTTTTCAATCAAATAATGAATGGAAGCTTTAAAAAAAATTGCATATATCTTAATAAATAGTAAGAATACGGTGAATAATAGTGAAATTCATTTGGAAAGCTGTTAATTAAATTCGTTCCTTAAGTTTTCAATTTATTAATCTAACAAATAATATTGCTACGAAATTTCCGGGGTCGTTTGGATAGTGGGAGTTATATGGTGTGGAGAACACTCAATCACCAGGCGGCAGTAGAAAATGAAACAACGACGTTTATTTACACGAAGACACACAGGACAGCACAAAGACGACAACTATATACAGCACAGAAGACGATTATCTTCAGCCGAGACGTGCAACATACAACAGCACACACAGCAGCTCTACTCCGTCGCTGCTCCGCTAGTCCCTGGAAGACGAGTTCGTCAACGTCGCTTCCGATTACTCTTCGACTCCACTGGTCCACTCAATTCACCATAATTGAATGGTTCACCACTCAATTCACCGTCCACTCCCCGGCAGCTGCAGCTCCTTTTATAGGTCTCAGAAGGCGGGGCTAGAAGCCTCTCACCCAATCAGGAACGTTCGAGGCGTAACTTGGTTCCTACTGGACGGATCGGGAAAATTTTCGATGTTTCGGATATAATCTATTTAGGCGCCAAAGTCGCCAAATTCATCACCAAGTCGCCAAATGGTCGCCAAGTTTGTCGCCAAGCTCTGGGACCTCCTAAGGAACCGACTATGCTCGGAAGCAGCATTACAGATTCGTAACAATATATTACGGTTTGAATTAAGTATCCGAAATGGCCTTCACTATTCTCTATTGAATTGTACTAAAGTTAGAAAAGTTTATCCAATTCTCAGCTAAACATTTCTTAAGACTGGTTTTGCTTAAAAATATCAATCTCCAATAGGATATGTCTTAATTTATTCCCCAGAAACCATACATCATAATAATAAAGGCACTGACTGATGAATAAGGATAAAGAATAATATTTTATATATGATATTACTACACAGATTTGAGGTTTCCGATTGAGAAAATATTTCAACACTTTTATAATCACCATGCTTTGTCAAAGCTCAGAAAATATCAAATGCAGTATATTAAGCTATAGCTTAGGAAATTTGAAATAATTCATTTAATGTAGGTTTCTGTATAACAAAACCCCGATTAAGATTGCATTTTAGGGAACCTATTTTGCGAGTTCTCATTTTTCAGTTGAAACGAGTGTAATTTTTAATTATATTCTAATTTCAAAAAATTTTAATTTGATTTTCAAAATATAATTAGAATTTTATTTTATTTCAAATATCTTTTTCTTTTCCACCACTGTTATGGTAGTTAAATGTAACAACTTTGTTACGGGATTTGATTATACGCCGATCGGTCATTTTGCTACAAGTCCACCAAATTTGTTATTTTTTAATTGCAATTTTTTTAAGAAATCAAACGCGTTTATGTTTGTCTATTTGAAAGTTTCAAAAATGAATTTCAAAGTCAGATTTTATTATAATTGTTAGGCTTTGATCCCAGTTGACCGAATGCGAATTACTCTTAAAAAAGAAATGATATTAGATCTCCCAGAGGCTGTATCCAATGATGATAAGCATTCATGATCTCATATCTAGATGTGGTTGATGGTGCATTAGTAACGTAAAGCAGAATGAGTTTCTGAATCATAATTGGTACTAGGCATCGATTATTCTGAGAGAGACTAACTAGAAACTGCATTATGAGAATATTTGTGCTCTCCAGTTTCTAAATATTAATACGACTTCATAATATTGCTTCTCTGCATAGCTAGACTTCTAACGGACAGCTAATTCTAACAATGCTTGGTCAGTGATACTCAATTTTACAGGCAAACCACGAATTATTGGACAACCAGAGAATTTAGAGCATTTCACAACATTTTGGCGACGAAGTTACGACTTTAGCTCTAAAAATGAAGGATCCCAAATATACGGTAATCTTGACGATATCTCTATTAAGACTCGAGTTCCAGCGTTTGCTCTAGAAGTTTCGTTGTCTTGCCACAAAACCTGTAATAGCTGAGGTCAGTTGAGCCGAAAAATGCGAGTAGGCTACTGAATTCTCTTTTTAAAGTGTTGATTTCCAATGAGTTCTTTCTGCCTTCTTCGTTCTACAGAGATAGATTATTAACAGTTTGCTGCTTGAGCATATTTAATTTCTTCAATTGCGTTTCATGATTTGTTATATGTGTTCTTCGTTTTCGTGTAGAATAAAAAAAAATATCCATTACTGAACCTGTTACACTCAGCGAACAGATTTTCCCATAACAATAGAAAGAACTTATACATTAATTGTAAATGCAATTGTATAATTAAAATAATTTCTGCATGTTATTGAATCTGAGTGTACTCAATGTTTTATAGCTATCTGAGTACACATATTGTTCTTTGTAGGAAGTATATCTACTATAATACAATACAAGAAAAGAAGAAAAAAAACTACTTAATTCAATTTTGCATTCTCAAATAATAAAGAAATAGTAAAATGTGAAGAATTTCATGCTCTTTATTCTCTCTGTTTCAAAAATACGAGTTCTAATTTCCTCACTGTCTATGTTTCAACACTGTTCCATAAATATATTTCTTATTTTAAAGTTATAAAAATATATGTTTGCTAAATTTCACCGATAGTTCTCTTTCGAATTTTCGAATATCACTGTGAGATTCACATAAATTCTTTATTTAGACCATCTCGTTTTCAGACAGATTTCTTGGAAGTCTTTTTGTACTCTACGAAATCTTTTTGTACCCTAAAGAAAACTTATTTGAAATTTTCTTTATAGAATAGAACTTTCTTTAGAAATAAAACTTTGCTAGATTAAAAATGTGAGCTCAAAAATTCTTTCAATTTCCTTCTACTGATATGTTTATATCATTCAATATCATATATTTTAAAGCTTTGATTTCAGTTTAGGAGTAAGGATTCGATCAAAAATAATTCATTATAAACTATTTGATATTTCATATTTTGAAAATAATTTTTAAATAGAATTCGAACCAATAAACATTTTAATAAAGCCTATCGTTAAAGATTTTTTCCTGCTAGAAGAGAAGCATTTAATGATGGGAAAATAACTTGATATTAATAAGAAGTAAACATTTTTTAAAAAAATAATATATGAGAAATATATGAAATAAACATGAGAAATAAGATATGCAAATTATGATTATATTTTAGCTATCACTATTATTAAAAATATCTTTAGTTGTATAATAAAAATATTGTATTATGGGTGACTAATTGAAATATATTCATTTCTTTAAAAAATCGTTTTTCTTATTTTTTAAAATTTCTTTTAATAGTTTTTTTTTTGTAGAGTATAAATCCAAAAATAAGGATTCATTAAAAAATTGTTAAACATACTTATTTGTGTAATAACATACATAAAAATATTTTGAGTATTCCACCTACATAAATGGTGTGGTATACTCGAAATTAATTTTAGAGGCATATATTTTTTTGAGTTAATTTATCTTTATATATATAGGCGAAATGTACGGAACGATGCGCTTGCTTCAAGTATGTCCATCGAAAAAATGCTCTAAAATTTAATGAATAGCAATAAGAAAATCAACTTTTTTTTAAAAAAAAGATTAAAATATGTGCGTGAAAAAGTCATTCGTTTTGTAATAAATTGGTCACCAAGAAACCATATGAGGGCAATGATTATATAATCAAATGTTTTACGAAAAACTTAAAAAGAAATCAAAACTTTTGATAAGGAAATCTATTTCGCATTTTCTAAATCATTCTTTTTGATTTTTCTAAATCATTCTTTTTGATTTTTCTAAATCATTCAGATATCATTCTTTTTGATCGACAAAAAATAAATTATCCTGTATAACAGGCCAAGCATAGGCTTAAGTGCATTTGAGAAGTATAATACGTATACACATCGTCAAACTATGCAAAAAAAACTTTATTCGTATGGTAATGTATGGTAAGTCATATCACTGACTCTCCGATCCGCTCGATGGCAAACGGATAAAGAAAACTGAATGACCAGACCTCCGCAACAGGAACACTGGCGGGAAATTTAATTTCTTCATATTCAATATTTGGTAGAGCTTCCACCTGAGGAAATTACAGTTTAGCCCTAAGAAGCAAACTTTCCACAAATGTTTGGGTGATTTACAGTGTTTTTTTTTCTTCCACTCATCTTGGAGAAGACATGCAAGTTCTTTCACCGATTTTGGACTGTTGCTTCACCCCTTAATTCAGCGATTCAAATTGTCCCAAAAGATTTATTTAGGGTTCAAGTTTGGAGTCCGGGAGGCCAGTCCAGTAGGCTCAACCCATTGTCATCATACAAATCCATGGTAAACCTCGTAACCATGATTCAACCCGTAAATATGCCACTACGTAGGAAACCCATTGCTGTATAGAATAGTGGAGTAGGAGTCGGCGCTGAGTTTACCATGAATTGGGATCATGGTAAACTCTCCATAACACGTGAAACATCTCCAGACTATAACTCCACCAGACTATAACTTGAATCTTGATTATTACTCCAGAGAACGGTCTACGGTCCAATTTTGATGCGCCTTGTACCACTTCAGCTGAGGGTAGCGGCTAGAATTTGTAATCAAAGGATTAAGTCCGGCAGCACAACCATGTAAACCAAGCAAATGTATTTCCTTGCAAATGGTATTCATCTAAAGAATCGACTCGGATGTTTGTTGGAACTCCTGGACTGTATGGGTCATTGGTTTGGTGCGGGGTATTTTTTCCCGAATTTTTTGGATACCATTGATCAATCTCTATATCTTAATTTCTTGAGTTTACCAGGTCGAAGCACATTCCAAGAATCGCCACTCTCTTTTCACTTCGTAATCGCAAAAGCCATTATCTGTTTTAGAATGTTTAATTCACTAGATATATCCCTTAATGATCGTCCATTTTTATGATTTCCGACAATTACTCCTTTCTCGATATCAGAAAACTCTGAATTTCGTGATATCTTGCATACAATTATTGCCAATGCTGTTTCCTACACGATATTTAAATACAGAAGACTTGACGTAGATCAGGACTGCAGATATCCTCATTTGCATGGGTGTCCAAATACTAATTGGTAGATAATGTATTAATAATTTAATTTATTGAGAATATTCACGACAAATATTTTTAAGGTGATGTTAATCTTTCTGAATCTTTGAATAAATTTGCTTACGCTTTTTTTTATTATTCATTATCCACTTGAATTATTATTATTATTACTATTCATTGTCCAGTATTATTATTATTCATTTGCGACCAATTGATTCACCAGAAATATTGTGCATAATTTCATTTAATTATCTTATTAATGCTCACAGTCCTATCAATAAAGTATTTTTTCAACATCGAATTGTCGCTATTTTATACTAGGAATGACGAATATTTTCAGAGTGGTTATTACGTAACCAATATCAAAAAGTCACAAATACAAGTGATCAATACTTTTCAAAGAGGGGTGTGATTCAAATCATTGATACGATCTTACCGATGATATTTAGATTACAGGTTTTGGATCACGATAGAAAGTAACAATCGATATCACTGAAATTTGCCGGAGTGGTGACTTCACTGGAAAGTAACAATCGATACGATCTGTCCAATGGAAGCTCTCGAAAGAAATATGTGATTGGATTGAAAAGTGAACGGACCGGTTATTGGAATTATCGTATCGTATCATTGAATTGCATATCACTGAAATTTATCGGAGCGGTGATTTCACCGGAAAGTGCGAGGCTTCAATGGAAAGTGCGAAGTCACCACTCCACTTTACGGGAGTGACCGATATTCGTATTTGACGATGCACTATTCCATACAGATCATTTTTAATTGCTCGTGTCATGATTGACTTTGATTACATGTACTCTGTTTACTTCTGGCGCCATCTATTGGTAGAATATAGGACTAAAGTAAACATTTTAAAGAAATGACATATATTTTTAACTCATCTTTTCCAGAAAATGGTTCACTCTAATAAATAAATTAAATAAATAGTTTTGAGAAAAAAAATAAAATTTAAGAAGTAAGCTGAAACAGATGAATTCATTCAATCACACGTTACTTAAATTAGTAAATTAAGTATTAATTACAATTAATAAATTTTATATTTAATATTAAGTAATAATTTTTAATTAATAATATGATTGAAATAATAGATATTTGGAACGCATATTTAAAAATAACAATAGAAATATTATTTTTTATTCAAAAAATCGTGGATTATGCATCTCTATTTTATACTAATGTAATTTTAATGAACATTCACCTGATCTGTTAATTGTATATATGAAGCTGCAAGTTCCATGATATCCTAATATGCTATAAAAAGCATGATTGTTTTATTTCATCTAATTGCGATTTACTATTATTCACCATGCAAACAACAATGATATTAAAAAGAAGTTTTCTCCCACAACTTTAAGAAAAGAAAGAAAATCACGCAATTAAAAATCGATTTGACAAAACAAAGGTTTTAATTTTATTCAATGATGGAATCTATTGTTGAAAACTATATACAAAGAAAGAAAGGTGTTTAAGAAATTGTTAAGAGTTAGAAAAAAAATTGCAATAAATAAAACAGTTATTATTAAAAAGAATTTTTTCACTTAAAAATGGTGTATAAATCTGTTTTGTGCTGTTATATTTTTAGCAGTTACACAATTATATTCAATAAATTAATAGGTCTTACACAATTTAATTCAATAAATTAATAGATCTTATGTAATAAATTCAATAAATTAATAGATTTTATGTAATAAATTCAATAAATTAATAGATCTTATGTAATAATTTCAATAAATTAATAGATCTTATGTAATAAATTCAATAAATTAATAGATCTTATGTAATAAATTCAATAAATTAATAGATCTTATGTAATAAATTCAATAAATTAATAGATCTTATGTAATAAATTCAATAAATTAATAGATCTTATGTAATAAATTCAATAAATTAATAGATCTTATGTAATAATTTCAATAAATTAATAGATCTTATGTAATAAATTCAATAAATTAATAGATCTTATGTAATAATTTCAATAAATTAATAGATCTTATGTAATAAATTCAATAAATTAATAGATCTTATGTAATAAATTCAATAAATTAATAGATCTTATGTAATAAATTCAATAAATTAATAGATCTTATGTAATAATTTCAATAAATTAATAGATCTTATGTAATAAATTCAATAAATTAATAGATCTTATGTAATAAATTCAATAAATTAATAGGTATTGCGTAATAATCTTAATTAATTAAATTTTATACGATATAATTTGATTCATTAAAATGTCAAACATCGCTCAAAGATGCACATTTTCATCCTCTAAAATATATGTGAACCAAATTTAATAGCTCCAAGTCAAATAATCCGACCTCTAAGCGCATATATTTTCTCTTTTCCCCTAAGTAAAGCCGCAGTCATTTTAGAATTCACTGTTTCTAAATTGAGTACCAAGCAAAACTTAATAACATCTGTCTTAAAATGAATTAAATAGATTGAAAGAAAATGATTTTAGGTCTTATTTAAAGTGAATATAAATGTATTCAAGACTTATATTTAGCCAAATGAAATTCCTATCAAGAATATTCAAACCCGTCTGTCTTTTAAGGAATTTTTAAAATTAAAAATAGAAGTGAATAATATTACCAGTTCAATTATTTAAATGAAAAAACAGCTTGTAACATAAAATATTTTACAATAATCACAAATTAATTAGGAAGAAGGGGATGTAAATTTCCAATTTACAATATTTGAATATTTTCGATTTACAATATTTTGTAACATCGTGAAAAGAGTAAAATTCTTCCAGCAAAAAAAGGTATTATGATTTTATTAAAAAATTTCATTATTTGATACGTGTCATATTTTTTAAAAAAACTACAACCAAAAGAGTATCTGCAAAGATATGTTCTTATAAACACTTTTTTTTAAGAAACTTCTACATTTTTTCACTTTCTGTTTCTTATGCTCACTATGTCGCAAACTGATGTATTCTGCAGAAAATATTACTGCTCAATACCAAACTTTGATTTTTAGCGAATTTATTTATAGGAAATTCTTATTTTGAATTCCAGGCAGTTTCTTCAACGAGTGAATAAGCACGTTAATTTCAAATTCAATATTAGAATTCATTTACAAGTTACACGATCCACAAAATTTTGTTATTCCATCTGAAATAAGCGCAAATCCAAACATTTTATTCGTTTTTCTCTTATATTGTTATTGCAATAGAAATATGTGCGATGACATATAAGTGACATGTGAAGTCCAACAACTTTGAAAACTGGAAACGACGATTTATTCAACAAGAAAATACAAAATACAGCAGAATCAGAGACAAAACAGTATTTGTAGAAGTAGGCAACATACATGCAAGCAACAGATAATTATTAAAATAACAGGATCGACAACGCTAAAAATGCAGTTAGAAATTGCAATCCATGATCAACATTCTAAAGAAATAATTTACTTCACGCTTAAGAGCTTTTTTACAATCTTTCAACGAAGTACAGAATTTTTTAGAATGATCCTAATTTTTATTTCCTATTAATGCTATTACAATAATTCTAGCAATTTCCTGAACTTTTATGTTTTTCTAAAAAATGCCAAATGTCGGCCAAGTTTGTGATAATTTATCATTCAGGGATAATTGATTATCTTAGCATCTATTCAGCATCCAATAAGAAAATCTGTAAATATGTAGATCCAGCAGTTTCTATTTGTAATAGTAAATTGAAAGTACATTATTGCAAAGACAGCGATCAATCGGAAAAATATTACTTAGACTTTAAAATTTTTGATGTCATTATGATGCCCTAAATCTTGATTTCTTTTTCATTTGACGAGTTCTTTCTTTGAAAAAATCATGAGTATCAAGAGATTTGATTTAAATTAAACGCAGCGAATATTCCTTGAAAACTAGCTGGTCGCCAAAGACAGTTAATACAATATAAAAGCATGATGCCATAACATATTTCAATTTAATCTGAATTGTTTTCTGTTTGTAAAAAGAAAATTTTGTATTCTAGGTCTGATATTCTAGAGATCGGAAATTTTGTACTTAATGGGTAATCTTCATTTTAAATAATTTCATTACTTAAGTATCACTTAACTCTTAATTTAAAGAGCATTAATCCATATAAATTTCGTTTAAGACTCAATTAGAAAAGAAAAAGTTTTTTTACAAGGTTCCAAATATTTGTGAAATTGAGAGCTAAAACAAAGCGAAATTAATTAAAATTTTAAAAAATGCTACTTTCTAAAAGACTAATAAAATTATCGCTTTAAAAAAATGTTTTTATTGAATTTACTTTTATTTGCCGAATCTCAAAACAATATCAAGAATCATTTTACCTAAAAACTGTGGCAACAAAAAGCTTCGGCTCTAAAAATGGAATCATGTTTTTTGGGATACGCTTTTGTGGTTCTTCAACTCATGTTACTTGCTACAAATATCTTCTGGCTGGTTTTATCGAAAAGCAATACAATTGTTGCCGCTTCTATCTGCATTTTTCAAAAAGAGGCTTTTTGTTTACGACAAAGTAGTAGACTGATGGAAAAATAAAATTCGAAGGAAATGTTGTGCATCAGAAACGGAATTTTAGGAGCATGTTTGCGCATCTGAGAAATGGCATCTATTCATATTCTGTGCTAGAAAAAAAAAAGAACCACGCTAGTATTGTCACTAGAGACATGCAAATCACGTTTGCTTTAGATGCGCGTTTCAAAGTTTGATGGCTTTATTTATGTTAGGGATTGGGCGTTGTGAGCTAGATTTGAATCAAAAATGCCTTTAAGGAAACTAAGATATATCAGCCGCTTACTGTGTTAACTCTTTGAGAAGATATTTTTACAATATTACAAAAATACTTTTCAGAGATATATCCACTATCTAGAAGTATCAGCAGCTTACTGAATTTGAGAAAATAAACTTATCATAATATTACAGAAAGACTTGGTATATATCCAGTATGCAATGGTTATGGGAAGGTACCATCTCAAGAAGATTTATGATCAAAAATGGGTCATGAAGTGAAGACGGTCGTATTTGTAGCATTGATAGCGTTAGCACATCTAATTGCATTTGCAGCAAAATTTCAGGCTGCTGTAAGTACTATAATAACATAGTGGACGAGAACAAATCGATTACTTGAATCGATTTGTTCCGATCCAGATGCTTCGAGCTGTTCCCTTCACTAATTCCAAATTACCACCATGTGTCACTTTAGTGGTGTCTAGCTAGGGAGGCTCTTGATATCTATTGTATTTTCAAATAAAAGTCGTTTCTCTTTCAATGCTGATGAAGGCAACGTGATGATAAAGGTAGAGAAAGGTTTTGAAGCAAGATATTAGCAGTATAGAAATGTTGGATCTACACCAGGGGTAGCGGTCTGAAAAGCAAATACCTATGATATCTGGAGCACCGCCGCCGTTATTCCACATAATTTAACAGCAAGTTTATTTAAAATTGTGATTAAACTGGTTCTATCGCCTTTTTTATCGGTTTTCAACAGAGTAATACTTATCTCCATGTCTCTACTGTTATGAAAAGTATTTTAACCGAGTGTCAAGATGCCAGCTTGGCCTGCGAGATTATTAGATCTTTTTCCTGTCGAACACGACGGAACAGCAGAAATAGATAATATATAGACCAGCTTCATTCGCAACCACTACTGATGTTACTAATTTAATTGACTTGTGGAGGATTGTAAGGGCGACGACAGAACCTGGGATCTTGTGGTTCGCAGCCCAGTAACATGATCACGATACAAAAGCTAATGCTCGGGTCGAGTAGCTGTTAACTGGCTTATAAGCCTTCACCACAGACTTATGTAGCAGGCACGAATTCCATCCCACAAAATACATTACACATTTCCTACATGAGTTTGCTTGCTTTCATTCCAAATCATCCCGTGATAGAGTTTTTAATGTTTTATCATCACATTTTAAACAGGCCTTCACATGCTACTTTAACCAATGATTTTGAAACTTTACTAAAATAAATATTATCTACACAAATGCCTTGTTAAAATTTCATCTTCCTCTAAAATAATTTCTTTTTCGCATCAGCATTTTATTCTCATCAGTATATAATCTGGGGAAAACAATTAGAAATTTCCAAGCGTGCTCCGACTTTTGTAAGACATTTTTATGACTACATAAATTATACTATATTGCAGTACCTCACTTCTGTCTTCATAGTAATATATTAAGTTTATTTTATCTCCAATTAAAACAATTCAGCCTGTAATGAAATAAAAGAAATAAAGCTTTCTTATTAATAGCTAATCACCTCAGGTAACAAGCTGATTCACCGGGAATATTAGTTATATTTTATTTCAGATAAATCCCTTAGCTATAACTTCATGTCTACGATTCCACCAGATTGTCTGATAATAAAGTCATTTTATTTTAATTGTCTTACTAAAATTTTATTTATTGTGTATAAAAATGGTATAATGTCTTACTAAAATTTCATTTATTGTGTATAAAAATGGTATAATGTCTTACTAAAATTTCATTTATTGTGTATAAAAATGGTATAATGTCTTACTAAAATTTTATTTATTGTGTATAAAAATGGTATAATGTCTTACTAAAATTTCATTTATTGTGTATAAAAATGGTATAATGTCTTACTAAAATTTTATTTATTGTGTATAAAAATGGTATAATGTCTTACTAAAATTTCATTTATTGTGTATAAAAATGGTATAATGTCTTACTAAAATTTTATTTATTGTGTATAAAAATGGTATAATGTCTTACTAAAATTTTATTTATTGTGTATAAAAATGGTATAATGTCTTACTAAAATTTTATTTATTGTGTATAAAAATGATATCGCTTTTAAATTAAAATCAATGCCATGACATCATAGCGCGCTATTCAGATTGTAAATGTCAGCTTCATCCTCTCCTATCTTTCGAGGCACTATAACCTCCTTTTTTTCTTTATCTTGTAAACTTCACATATATTAAACAGAATCCTTTTTCTATAGTTTTCAACTATTATAGAATGTTATAGAATTAAGTATTTGATGAAACTGTAAAAAACGGTTTGAATTTTAATGTAAAATAAAATCTCTTGTTACAAATTTGGCGAAAATTTTTAAAAGGAAAATCCAGGAAAACTCATACAACTATTAAAAGACTAATTTTAAATTTTGAATCATCGAAATTCATTTTTGTGCTATATTTTCAGATATTAGATAGAATGGATAAACAACAAAATTAATAATTTAATTTTGCTTGATTTTAAAAAATGAAAATTATAAATCATATAATAATTATAATTATTGAAATTTCAAAACATTCGCCACCAGATATACATTCCAACCCTCCAAGGTAAGAGCAAAATTTGATGGTCATAAGTCAAAGGATTTGGCCTATAGAGAGCCAACATCACACAAATTCCCACACAAACATATTCACCATTATTATCAATGAAGATACATCTTTTCCTCATTGCAATTTCATTAAAACATAGATTGAATAAATACAGATTTTTATCAATTGAGTTTTAGAAAGTTTAAAACTAAACTTGGCTCTGCATATTATCTCTTCTTTAAATTTTCGCAACTCAACAGCAGTATGACGTGTGATTTCTAGAGAGTGAAGAAGCATCAAATTGTGATAATTGCGATTCTTCGTCTGAATAAAATCTTAAACTCGGAATCTGTCATTCTGAATTCAAGTTTCCTAGTAACATATTAAATATATAAAATAATAAAATGCAGAATATAGCATATTCCGATGGCAAAAAAAAGTAGCTGAATTAAAAATAGCTAAACATACATTAAATCCAATTAAATATAGAATTATTAAAATTAAAGAAGAGTACTATACTATATGCTAATTATAAACTGCAGTTTATACCACTATCATACCTTCTATTTATTTCCTTCTTTCTAACTCGTCTTCATTCTTTCTAAAATTATAGAATAGATCATTACAGAATACTGCACACATAAACTTCCGAGTATGCGGCTTTGATTTTAAAATGAAAAAATGTTGTTGTTTCTTATGGCACTTGCCATGGGCAAGCTCGCTGTTCGAAGACAGCCGATTTAAGTCTGAGGGGGGAGCGCCTCTTGTTTCTATAGTAGCGCCATCAAGGGCCAAGAGAACGACTTAGCTACACACACGACACAACCCTTTTTACGGGGCGGACTTCATTCACGCATTTCATTCACTCAACCACAGATCGTAATTTAGACCTGAATCAGAGAACGATCACCCCTGATCCAGTACCCCCAGTGGAATTACTCTCGACATGGAGGACTTTGTGACCACGACAGATTTAACGCGCGTCAGCCACCAAGCACGCGGGGAATCTTCGGCCGGCGGGGTTCGAACTCGCAACCTAAGGGACATGAAAAAATGTTTTGTATTTTAGTCAAAGAATACAGCTGTGAAATTAAGATGTTTAAATTTTTTTTTAATTACTTTCAACAATTCTTTTTAAACAAAGAATATTGTGTTATTAAAATTATGCTGTCATGTGCATTCATTGCCCCGTCTTCATAACCAAAATCGTAACTTCTACGTCCCTCTTAATTTCAGTTGGTTTGAAACTCCGCCCAAATTTCATTCTCAAAACACATAATCCTTCACACAAAAAATATTTAATAAAGAGAGAGGCTCAATGCAAAATTTTCCTTGAAGAAATACCTTAATCGTGGTAGAAATATTGTTTTTATCTATTAAAGTGTTATTCCTCCATCTGATAAAGATAGGATTCTAATATCAAAATTTCTAGAATCCTTTGGTTTATAATAAAAAATAGCTTCATGCGCTCATTGTATTCTCAGAAGAATTTCAAATATTTTCAATTTTATCCGAATTACTTGCATCGCCAGACTATTTTCTCTATATAAACTAAAACATGAACTATTTTTGTTTTTTACGGAGCCCTCAACCGCATACTCAGTTGAGTAAGTGCACACAATTTGGTAGTAATTTCAGATAGTAGAGTTTGATAGAATTCGTCTATTCTTTATATAAATAATATTAGTTGTACGCCTTCTCTTTCATATTTTAAGTATTGTTTAGTTTTATTCTCTTGAAAATTTTGCTTATTTCTTTTAGTTTTAGTCTTTTCTTTGTTTTCAATTTACACTTTGACTTTCATGATTTAATTTTATTTTGCATTGCGTTACTAAAATTTATTAATGGTAATAACACAATATATATATTATCAATGTTAATAATACAATATATATCTTATTAATGCCAATAATACAATATATAGATTATTAATGCTATATATTCTTTTGAAAATTTTGCCTATTTCTTTTAGTTTTAGTCTTTTCTTTGTTTTCAATTTACTCTGACTTTCATGATTTAATTTTATTTTGCATTACGTTACTAGAATTTATTAATGGTAATAACACAATATATATATTATCAATGTTAATAATATAATATATATCTTATTAATGCCAATAATACATTATACAGTTTATTAATGCTAATAACACAATATGTATCATTAATTCCAATAATACAATACATAGCTTATTAATGCCAATAATACATTATACAGTTTATTAATGCTAATAACACAATCTGTATCTTATTAATTCCAAAAATACAATACATAGGTTATTAATGCCAATAATACAATACATATCTTATCAATGCTAATAATACACTATATATCATATCAATGCCAATGATGCAACATATATCTTATCAATGTCAATGATGAAATATATATCTTATGAATGCTAATAAAAATTTTTATCTTGCATTAGATTTAAAGAAATTTCAAATCATTTTTTTAAAAAAAAAGCATTTTATTTAACGTTTTGATAGCTTTAATTTTCAAAAAAAATTGAGTGTTGATTCTATTATATTGTATTACATAAAGAAAGAGGGGGGGAGTTGTACAATAGAAGAACCTCGAGCAATTATTAGATATCTGTTGTGTAATAATAGTTTGGGAACTTATAGCAGAAATTAACCAAAATTTCTTTTAATTTTTATTAATTGAAATTTTAACTAAAACTTTACAGAATCTCTTAAATGTTCATTCCAATCTTTAAAATATATTGGAACCAAATTTGTTATCTCTTGACCTAAAGATTTCGTTCGTAAAGAGCTAATTTCTACATAGACACACACATGCACACATTTTTTTATTCATTATTAGATGAGATTGACGAATTTACTGTTCCTTAATTATCATAAAACTATTCACAGCAATTTTGACATTTTTTATCAACACGATGCGAGCATGGGACAGATGTTCCTATTTTTTTAAAAATTCATTAAAAACATCGACAAATTTCTAACGATATTTTTATCTCGGAAATGAGTCAAATATATTTTATATACTTCTTAATAACTCAGAAATGAGTTTTAAAAATGCAAATAAGAAAACAAAATTACTTCTTTAATTTTTCCATAAAATTTTTCTGAATGATTTTGAATTTAGAAATGATAGTTCAAACAGAATTCACCTTTTCCTATGAAATGCAATTTATTCCATGAATTGAATTGAATTTTCTTTATTCTCTTTCCATAGAAGACAGAGATTACCTCTGTTCGTTTCAAAAGAATTTGAAATTCTCACATTCCCTTAATGATACCATGAAATCCTGAAATGTTCAGATATCTTTGAAAACAAACAAATATTCAACGCTATTGAAAACATTGATTTTTTTTTATATATACATCATCTTGATAAATGGTTGTGTAAAAAATGAAATGAATCACTAATTTTTATAGAGAGATGATCTATTATTAAATATATTCAAAAGAAAAAATATTCTTGTAGGATATTAAAGATCAATTTCAGTTTTTTTTTTTTTCAGATTTTTGAGCACATATTCATTTCTTTGAAACAGTTAAGAAATATTTGACTAAAACATACAAATGCTTAATCAATTTAAGTAATTCAATACTAGTTATATTATACAAACAGTTTGGGTTTTCTACAATTTTTCTAAACGAAGAAATTCAAATGTTCATTTTCCCTGACTTTACTTCAAATATTCAAATATATTTTTTAAAATCTCCAAAAGAAAAGCATCGTGTTTACACATCTCAGAATTACATTTAGGTCCTTAAAAAATTTTAATTTTTCGAAAAATGTGTTGTTTCTATATACAATATTAGAATGTAGCAAAAAATGATAAAGTTACAACGAAAATAAAAAAAAAATGTACAAACCTGTAATGCTGCTTCTCAGAACGATTAGTCCAATCACGGTAAAGACCGTTTTACTATCAGCTCTGTGGGCGGTGCTGATCGGATGCCGTGTCAGTGATCTCAAAGCTTGGCGACCATTTGGCGACAAAACAGATATTACTGGAAACTTCGTGAATTTTAGCAATTCAGCCAATAGGAATCGAGATACGTCTGATTGGTCGAGAACCTTCTCTACCTATTTCCCGGTAAATATAAAAGGCCGGCAGTCTCAAGTTACAGTCAATCAGTCAGGAGTAAATTGCATCGAGACGTTGAGAAGATAACGAAGCAACGGCGGAATAGACCTGCAAAGAACCAGCTTTGTGGGAGTTCAAGCGATTGCTGAACTGAGCTGTGTGTCAAGTCCTGACGTTTATTGTAGAAACAGTATCGTGTCGTGTTCGTAGTAGCCACCCGTGTAGTAGTGAGTCGGCAGTTGGATACAGCTAAAACGAGGGTACAGTAGAAAATTGCAGAAGTTTGGAGAGGCCGTAGAGTTAAGCTAAGTGAATTCCCTCCTGCTGAATTTTATCTGGCCGCTTTGTGTGCTGTTGTCGTTATTGCTACTTATTACTACTTGTGGGCTACTGTTTGTTGTAGTCTGCTGCTGTGTGCCGCCTGTGCTCTTCTAGATTGTATGTATTTGCCTTCTCTGTGTATTCGTGTCTAATAAAAGTCGTCATCTGTAACTAGAGGACTCTGTTTATTTTATCAACAAATCGGAGAAAGAACAAAGAATCCCGACGGAAGAAGTAGATCCGTAAGAATATATTATTGTGCTCTTATTGTAAATTATATCTCTGTAATAGAAAACATGTTTATTTATGAAGCGCATATATATGTAAATGCGTGTGTGTGTGTGTGTGTGTGTGTGTGTGTGTGTGTGTGTGTGTGTGTGTGTGTGTGTGTGTGTGTGTGTCTATTGGCATTATTTGAGACAAGTGTCTTATTTTAAGACAAAAATACATTAAAACCTTTTTTTTCCTTAACATTTGGTCACTTTTATTTGTATATAAGCAACATTTTTTAAGAGGGCAAAAAAATTTTAAAAAATTAAATAGATGTCTATATTTAGGATATATTAAATATATGTCTATAACTAGGGTATATCTATATTTGTAATTTGCAGTTAACAGAAATAATCTTCCTACATATTTCCTCAAAATAAAATTAATCTTTCAACAACTGACGGTTTCGGTGAAACACTTCAATTCCAAGAAAGACGGTGAGGGGGAGGGATTTAAGCTCACTAATAGATTTCTTGACAAATAACTATAAATACTCCACATTGTTTCGATCGGCATAAAATATTTGTTAGCAGTAAGAATTGGTTTATTTATCTATTTTAATATTTGTTTCAAAATGAGTAAGGAATTTTTCTCTTTCATGTTGTTGTAAATCTTGACCTTCGTAAAATTTTATTTCTACTGCCATGTTAATGCGGTCGAAATCCAAGATTTCATCATCATAACTAAATCGATAACTTAGCTCAGAATTTCGTTATAATAACCATTTTGAAATTTTATCCTATATAATTTTTAATTAAACAAAATTTAGTTCTTCATAATCAACATTGGTAAAAGCAATTTTTCAATCAAAAATAAAAGCTTTTCTTTCTGCAATTAATATTATATCTCAAAACTTCCTTTAATAGAAAGAAAGCACTTCTTATATTTCACAATCAATTTCTTTTCATGATGCATTGTGTGTTTAACATTATAACTAGACAAGTAAAAAAAAATTATTCTAGAATGTTCTTGTTAAAAAAATTTCGCATTCTTCAACATGGAACTAAACTTTGTAATATATCCTAAGTGTTGAAGGATATGAAGAGGTCGATTATACATTTTTGAACGATAGACTTCCCTTTAAAGAATTTTATCAAAAATTGGCAAATGGTCATAGATATCCCGTTTGAGCCAGTGAAAACTCATGTTGCTTCAGTACAATCATGCCAAATAAGCGGTTAGTCTCAAATTAAATTGCCGTGAAAATTTCATTTTAAAACTAACATGTCTCATCTTATTGAGAATTGTGAAATTCACATATTAAAAAATAGGCAGGCAGTTGAATTGTCACCTCAATGATCGATTGATTTCAAAATTTGAAACAGATCATGATTCCTGTGATAAAATAAAGCCAGTTTTCATCTGTGTCGATTGTTTTAACTTTGGTCTCTCGTTTTACATACATACGATTACATACTAAATTGCATTATTCTAAATTTCTGTATTTTTCAAAAATATTCTTTTCAGACCAAGAAATAAACATAATTTCGAACATAGGGAGGTTTAAAAAAAAGAAATTTTAAGCCTTTAAATCTTGTTTTTCTTTTATATTTTCTCATTGTTACTTTATCATACACGAAGTAAAGAGAAAGTACTGTAATAGTTAAATATTCGAACTTGGGAATTTAACAAAATTCCCCGTTCTATAACTCCCTCATTTCGAAAAACACATTTTTGACTTTATATCTATCTGTGAACAATACAGCTCAAAAGCGCATTGGATCTATCTGAAATTCGGTGTCTAGAATGACAACAAAATTCGTAGATTTCTGTCAAATGTTGAACGAATTCTATTTACAGGAAGTACGACTGACAGGCTACAAAATGCAAAAAGCAATGCAAATAAAATTTGTTATGCAGTTTAACATCTCAAATATAGACATTGTTGCGAAATTTCCGGGGTTCGTTTGGATAGTGGGAGTTATATGGTGTGGAGAACACTCAATCAGCAGACGGCAATAGAAAATGAAACAACGACGTTTATTTACACGAAGACACACGGGACAGCACAAAGACGACAACTATATACAGCGCAAAAGACGATTATCTTCAGCCGAGATGTGCAGCATACACAGCAGCATACAACAAGACTCTACTGCAGACAGTAGCGCACAGCTTAGTTCAGCACTAGCTTGACTCCATCGCTGCTCCGCTTATCGCTGGAAGACCAGTTCTTCACCGTCGCTTCCGACTACTCTGGTTCACGACCACCCGGCAGCTGCAGGCTGCTCCTTTTATAGGTCTCAGGAGGGGGGGGGCTAGAAGCCTCTCAACCAATCAGGAACGTTCGAGGCGTAACTCAGTTCCTACTGGACGGATCGGGAAAATTCTCAATGTTTCGGGTATAATCTATTTTGGCGCCAAAGTCACCACATTCGTCGCCAAGTTTGTCGCCAAGCTCCGGGACCTCCTATGGAACCAACTATGCTGGGAAGCAGCATCACAGGTTCGTAACAATATTTATCAAATTTTGAAACAAATTCTTCAGACGGTTGACTATCTATAGGTTTGTACTTAAGCAATATGTAAACGCAATGACATAAATCAATTAAATTCGGTATGTCATATTGTGACAACAACTGTTGTTTTGTGTCAAATTTTATTGTTAATCGCCCGGGAAAACCTGTTCAAATATACATTCTGGCAACATATTCAATACAAATGCTAGATTCCCCGCTAAGATTTATATTTATTCAGCAATGCCCTGCAAAATTTCCTTTGCCTTATTTAAGGTCCCCGACTTTATGCGGAGGAAGGGAGATGTGACCGTTGTTAGACAGTATGCGGAAAATTTTTAAGAAGACCACTCCTGCTGGTTTTCTTTCTGCTAGGAGAGCACCAAGAAGTATATCCATGAGGCAATTGACTTTTTTTTCTAAGAGATGTAGGGGGAAAGTGGAAAGAAATGATATTATTCAGTTTATTGTTTCATTCAGAATAGCCTCGATGTTTCAAAATAAAAAATACCATAAAATAACCATTTAAAAAATTTTGAAAAAAAAATGTGAAACTTTTTACTTGTTGCGAAATAGATACAAATTTAATTCAGAATGGAATGTATTTACTGCATCATCCATTCCAAACCATCCCGACAATTCCTTTCCTTAATTTCAGAATTACTGAATGAAATAAAATAAATCTTATTAAATTCTGTTTTTACTTTATAGTTTAAAATATTATAATATGAGACAATATCGCATTGCATAAATAATTGAAAGACTTTTAAATGTATGAAGAAAACCTAGTTATATTCGATCAAAGAACCGATTAAGAACATTTCATTCTGCATAAAGTGTTTTTCCGAAATGGTTCCTTAATTGGTTCTTTAGAAATCGAATGATATTTCAAATTGATTAAAATTCAGTTTGCATAATTAAATCGTTTTTTATCGAATAAGCAGTGAGCAGGAAATTTCGTCCCTTACAAACATTCTGCGTTGGCGAAATAATTTATCTGGGAAGACATTAAGGAGATTTAAAATCACTTAAGTGATTAATTGTATTTTCCATTATTCATCCTTAAGTATAACCGAGCAAAAAGTATTCCAGGAAGAGAAATTTAATATAATGTATTTGTCGCTTTAAAGAACGGTAAAGAACAGAACATGTGACGTTATCAAAGATAGAATATATGTAATTTACTAGAGGATAGGAATTTTTAATTCAGCAAAGTTTAAATTAAGAAAATTTTCATTTTTTTTTCTATAATAACTAAAAATATTATAGTAAAAAATGTATTTTGTACTATTTTAAATTTCAAATACTATGTTTTCAGTGATGCCAATTTTGTGTTTGTTTATTTAATCTCTTCTAATGACTTTTTTAGGTATTTTTATTTACATTAATATATTTTATTGTTAAAGTAAAACTCTAATCGTTTTCCTTTTCGCTTTTTATATCTCATTTTTGATTTTTTTTTTCAATTATTCTTGATGAAAATATGAATTGTTAAGTAGAGTTTTGCTTAAAACAATATGCTTCCAACAAAATGATTGAAATTTTGTTTAATTTACAAGCAAGATTTAATTTTTCAAGTAAATAGGGATTAAAAAATTTAAATGCGCCCACATTTAGGAAATATAGTATAATTGGAGGATTAAATATGTGTTACCAATCTCTTAACTTAAAAATTCACTTTTCTTTGTAGTGCATTGAATTTTTATTGAATCAGAAATATTTTCATCAAATAATTTAACATTGTTCATCTAAAATCAGCATTTTTGGCTTCAAGTTTTGTTGTTCATAGAAAATTTCAGAGATTCTTCCTTCTATTTTTATATCTTTAAAGAATATTTTTATTTCAGTAAAAAAGTAAACTTGGGTTGAAGTATAATTAAGATAAATATGTTTCTGCTCATGTGGACAGAAAGTTGAAAGGAGAATCGGCCCAATTAATAATAGGAGCTAAATTATAAAATTCACCTAAAATCAACATTTTTAGCTTCAAACGGAATGTTAAAATAACTGTAATTGTTACTATAATAGCTTGGGAGCTTGTATCAAAAAGCATGAAATTTTTCTGGATCCTTCCTCTAAAATATATATTTTCAAACTCATCAATGGTTAATTTCACATCCGCGCATGTGTCATATATAGAATAACTGTAATTTTAATTTTTACGTCAGTACTTACGTTAATTTTTACGTCAATTTTACGTACAATAATTTTATATAAATATTGGGTAATATTAATAATAATTTTCTGTAGACACTCCATTTATTCAATATGTCGAAACAGTACCAATATAGAAGATATTGTCTCATTTAAATAATAGATAAACAAAATTTTTAAAAACTATACAATTAATGTCTATGAGAATTTTAATTGCCATTTTTTAGAAAAAAAAAGTTCTATATATTTTGTTTTATAAATTATTAGTCGTCTTTGTCGACCATTTTGTCCACCGGTATTAATGATTGCCAAAAGTGACCAAATCTCTTATGTAGCTTGCTCTTGATTACTTTCTAAGGCAAACTGTCTTTTAACTTAAGGTTTGATAGATATGAAATACGTATTATTTTCAAAACCTTACAGCATTCTCTTCTTTGCACAATGAATCTCTATAATTTTCTGCTATCGAAACTAAAATGTAAACATTAATATGAAGAACAGGAGTATTTAAGTTTTAACTAATACGAAATCTCTTCTGATGATATTAAACTTTTTTTACTTAAAATATGAGAACAGAATAGAATCATTAAGCGTAGAAGTATATGTAACATATAGAATACTTTTAATAATTTCTGGTATAATTCAAAAGATTAGTTAGTAAAAATTTCAAAACTAGTGCACTACAATAAGAAAGCAATTTTCAGGCGATAATAAAAATAATTTTTTATTATGCATCCATTTATATCACAATGGCAGATGCGTTAAAAGTATTCACTTTAAAAAACTTCAAGTCACTGCTTACTTCTAAGATTAAGCCGTAATATTAAATGCCATTAATTTTTAAAATTATATTGAAAACATACATTAATTAGAAACCTACTCCTTATGAAAAAAGTTGTAATTTTGCATTTACATTAATAACTATAGGAAAAATGCCAACCTGAAATATTAGTAGCAACGTTGGAAGCAATTTTAATTTCTCTTCGTCAATGAAATCTATTGTTGCAAAGTACTCTTAAAATATTTTTTTTTTAAATGTTCGTAAAAATCGGAAAATATTATACGGATTAAGAAACTGACGCAGTTGAAAAAATTGGATTTTAAGACAACCTAAAAATAATTTTCGTTATTTAATATTTTTTAAAGTTATTGCGGAAAAAGTCAAAATTTCACATAATTATTAATTAATAAGAATTTCAAAACTATTATTCCTTGGTTCCAATTTGAATCCTCCAACGTATATATGTGTAAGTTTGGCAACTCTACGATCTATCCTGTAATCCTCATACGATCTATCCTGTAGAGCTTCAACGCAAGCACACACACACATAGAATTACTCACAGAGACACACAAATTTGCCTTTATTATTAGTAGAAACTATCCACCTTGAGCAAAACGCTTATTTGCTGGAATTTTAGTCTTTATTTACTTTAATTAATTCATAACATAACATTCAGGATTTCTTCAAGATAATATTTTTAAGCAACTTGTGACAAAAATCAAGGCTATTTTAGTTAAACGACTAATACTAACTTTATTCACCTGCTTGTAAACACTTAGT
Source organism: Argiope bruennichi (assembly GCF_947563725.1). NCBI lineage: Eukaryota > Metazoa > Arthropoda > Arachnida > Araneae > Araneidae > Argiope > Argiope bruennichi. The sequence goes on along the minus strand of NC_079152.1, from coordinate 64,384,497 downwards.
TATCTGATTCATTTATCTTCTTTCTTGATACTTCACTTTCTAATTTTTCATGAAAATTACACAGTTATCAAAAAGAGTATTTCTTGCTTATTTCTCAGCAAAGGAAGAAAATAATGCGATTAAATATGATGAAACAAAGAAAATGGTTTCAGTTTCAGGATAATAATATGTTATTCAAAATTAAGCCCCCAAAAATATTTTTTTAAACTGCCGAAATCGAGAAATATTTGGTCATTTATTAAATTGAGAAAAAAATGAGTTTCAGGTGGGTGTAAAAATATTTGAGCAGAAATAATCTTATGTATTATCAATATAAAACCCAAAATTTAATAATTCTTCATAGATTAAAATTATATTTAAAATTTCAAAATATAACTCTGATATGTTCATTCCTTTAGGAAACGATGTGTTAGCTCTAAGTCTAACAGGTTTTCCTGTAATCCTACAATAATCACACCCGCACAGAAGCTCACACGTTTTCTTTTATTATTGGTGGAGATATTATATAACTAAAGGAAAATAGCAGTACTTATTGAGTATTCACGATAAGCTCTGAATGTAGCGTTTTTGATTCGAAAGAAAAAACAGAATAAATAGGAATTATACTCATTCTTTGGTTATAATAAGTAAAGCTCCAATATTGTCATCAGATTTGAGGCCGTTGAAATTATTTAAAATTCTTTTATCTAAAAAATTTCTTTATAAATAAAAGGAGAGTCAGAAAGACATATATATAAAGATAGATAGATTCCTCTATATCCAAAATCTCTATATTTCAAAAAAAATTTCAGAACTCTTACATTTTTCATTACAAAAGTAGTTTCTGTACATCTAATAAAAAGGCTCTATGCTTCGAAAAAAAGATTTGGATAAAAATTTTACATGTTTATTAACAAAATGCTCCTGATTTTTGTTCATGAAAAGGAATATGTAAATCAAATATTAAAATATTTCATGATTCTAGCAATGGAAATTTACTGAAGATTGGAATGTTGTTTGCAAAAAAATAATAAATATTCTCTTATGAGTCACTCAATGTTAGGATTAAGTATTTTATTTTGAAATTATCTAAGCTTTAGATTTCTTTTAGTGAGTATATTTCCTAAATGTAAATAGTTAAATGTGAAGTTCAGCTTGTCCAAAAATTGAAGAAAATGCTATAATTTCTTCGAGTATGGTATTGGGCCGCGGTGTTCTAGATGTCAAAGTTTCGATTTCGGAACCAGAGGGTTTCAGATTCGAGGGTCTATTCCACTTAAGAACCATCGTGTAAGCAGGACTGGTGCGCTTTAAATCCGTCGGGTCAAACATCCTACCACTTCGTGAAGTTTGGAGAAGTGAGTGCAAGCTCAGGTGTTGTTCTCGTCATCTGACCGCTGTTCAAAATTACGATATCCATCCCGAAATAGCCCTAGTGTTGCTTTAAAACTGCATGTTAAAATAACTAAACTAAACTCCAACACCATATTGTACGAAATACGAATGGTTTATTGAAAACTTTGTAAGTGTTGAAGAAGAAAGAAAAAAAAACAGCTTTAATGCATTGTAATAAAATTAGCAAGCTATATTCTTATTTGTTTATTTTTGAATAACTTTTTAAGTAATTTAAAGCTTATTTTAGCTTGAATAAGAAATAACTAATATATTAAATATACATAATTTTGTTTGGTGAAAATTAATAACATTGCCCTATATGCTTTTCTGAAAATCGGAATTTTTGTAATAGATTTTCCCCCAAGATTTTACAGGTTTTTTATATATAGAATTTTGAAATAAATTTGAGATTCTTTTTTCTATTGTCTCTTTCTTAAACTGAAAAAAAATCTGTTTTTACGCATATTCTGCAAATGTAACACATAGTCTCTTTTTAAATGTATTAACAAGTCAAATATAAAGGAGATCCATTTATTTACATTTTTTTTAAAGTGCAAGATCCTAGCAATATTTTTTTAATTTACTTTTGGAATTCACTTATCCTTAAAACTCGATTGTTTTTAATTACAATTTAAGAATCAGAAATCTTCCTAATTTAACGATATTAGCTTCGTCTGTAAAGTTGTTTACATTGTTTAAAATATAGCTTTGAAATCTTTAAACTAATCTATAGTTAATCACCTCAATCCTACCATCAGATTAGTGGATGACAGAAGTTTTGTAGAGACACATGGATTCCATTCATTAAATTAAAGTCCATTTAACTTGCAGGATTTGCAGAATGATTTGTGTGAATGAAAGGATTTGGGACAAATATAGTTGCGAAATTAATGAAACAGTCTCTAAATTTCGAATACGGTTTGTAAACACATTAACATATTTTCATTTCATTTTCATTCCTGCAAGAAAAATATTCAAATAAAGTTGCTAACATTAAATTTATATCCTGGCGTTGAGGTCTTGAGGCAAAATGTTAGAAAGGAATTATTAAAAGAACTGTCTTATTATTACAAAATGGTGTGTTACTAAGAATAAACTGAAAGAAATTCAGAAAATACATTTCAAGATTAATTACCAGAACAAATCAAGAAATAAATTAAACGTAATAAGGAAATTTTAAATTTCATAAATCGATTAATTTCAACAAGTCGAACATCTAATATATAAAAATGAATTTTGTTCTTATTTCATGCGCTGCCGTACCGTTCATCCGATTACGATAAAATTTTGCCAACTCATTGCTTCCATTTGAGCGACGATTATAGACCTAGTAGAATTATCAGCATTTATTTCGAACGCAATAAAATTTACAAAGGAATCGTTTCATACATTTCTTTTATTCAACGTTATTTTAAAATTGACACACGACAATCAACACATGTCATTCGGAGTTAATCGCACATTATATCATTGATAATGATATATTGGCCTTAATGATAAAAATGAAATTATTATCATTGATGCTAATCAATGAGTGTAATTCGTATATATCATTCAATTTAAATGAATGTATTCATTGTCGACAAGAAAATAAAAATAATTCTTTCTAACATTCCTTATTAAACAAGAAAACTATTTCCGATTTCAAACAATATTTCCAAAATTATTTCTTCTGCGGCAGCAACGAACCCAGTCCCAGCTAGTTTTGTATAAAATTTTAGTGGGGCAAGTATATTTTACTAAAAGTGACTTGTAGAAGTGAGAACTGCATAAACATATCGATTATTTTAAATTCGATATTTTACAATAGTATAAAATACTCCTTCATAAATACTTTCAAATTCTAAATAGTATAAAATATTATTCTTTACTACATACAAATCCTATTTTTAGCTGAGGTTATATGCCTATTTCTTCTGCTTTTATATGAGGTCATATATCTATTATAAGCTTATATAAAAGGCATTGGAACGCGATTACAGTGTACAACCAGTATATGATAGGTAAAAAAGACTAGTTCTTGATAAAACTATTGATTTTTTTTTATCGAAATATAAAGATTTCCTCAAACTTTTTTGTTGCTTCTTTCTCGGTAAGTTAAAAAAAATTTTGTTTATGCGATATTTGGAGCTCAAACTGACTAATAATTTAAACGAAATAGCCTAAAAATACAGAATTTAAGGATTATTTGGATGGATTCAATACTGGGATGATTTTAATACGTAAATACCAGAAAACAGAATGTTTATTTTAAATATTTTTTTCCGATAATTTAAAACCCAAAATTTGTTATATAATTACTAATGTAGTCAATAAACCACATACCAGATTTCATATATTTAAGTAATTGCTTTTTTATGTTATCGCGTTTACATGCTTATAAAAGTTTAGACGGCCAATCCCTTGACGTATTTGTTTCCAAATTTAACGTATCTAAAGTTTAAATATCAAATATATGTACCAATTTTTATCCATAGGACCTTCTTCATTTTGTAATTATAGCGTTAACTTAATTGAATGTAGATTAGACTGACTTCCTCTGAATAGATTTCATTTAAAATTTTATAGAAATCTAAAAATTTGAAATAAAGATCATATACGAAATTTCACTTGTCTTGCTCAAAACGGTTTTGTGTTTCCGTGCTCATATACATTATAAAAATGTGTTTTCTGAACTGTGGTAGGTCAGAAAATCTCAAATTCGAATTTTTTGACAATTGCAATCCACTTCCTTAAAAGAAAACAAGAAAAAAATCCAGCTTTTATATAAAAACACATTCAATGATGCCACAAAAATAAATCCAAAAGCGTAGTAATTTCAATTCATTTTAATCCAACGAGGCGTCTTATTCCAATTAATTAACTTTCATACATGGTGCTCAACTTCTAACCATGCTTATACTCAAAGCTTCGAATCCTACTTATTATGACAAGCATGACAGCTTTTATATGAGGTTCGAATTTCTTCTTCAGATTCTTGGTGATTTTTTGTTTGTTTTTTTCCCTCAATAAGAAGATTAACTTTTCATTCTTTTCTGGATGATCAAAAAAAGTTTATTTGTTCTTAGCTTTCAGAAAAATAAATAGAAAAGCGACATCGATTTTGAATATTTTTTTATTAATTATCCTTTCTAATGCGTTTTTCATTCAGATTTTTTTTCATATTTTTTTATATGCTTATAGATTCTAATGAAAACTTAAGAGCAGAATATTAGATATAAAATTTTTCAGAAGTTATGATTTCTTTGATTTCCTCTTATCAAACTTTGCGCCTTCTTCTATAGTTTATTTATGAAAAAAAGTTTTAAATTTGCCTTTTGAAATAAAGAAAAATTGTGAAGAAGTATGTATTAGTCAATAAATTGAAATGCTTGTTGGAATATTGTAAAATCGTGATATGCAATTTTTCTTACTGAAACAACCAGAAAAATTTTGAAATTTGAATTTTGTCATGTAAAATTATATTTTTCTTACTATTTCATCTTCACAAGAATAGTATCGACAGAAATCATTTGAAGTAACAGGTTTCTTCCTATCACTAAACTGATTTATACAGTTAATTAACAGAATTAATTGGGCACTTTTTCCATTACGAATATCAATTTTTTCGTCGAATCGATTTCTGGTGCTGAAAGTAACATCGCAGTGAAATTTCGTGGAATTCTGATAAGAATTGTGAGAGTTATAGCTTTCAAAAAGTGATGCTCGCTATGTTAAATGAACCCGATGAACTTTCGACAATATCTCAGACTATTATATATTTTTCAAAATTGTTTTCTCTTATTAAAAGAAAATAATTACATTTCATTAAATTATAAAATAAGAGCAGAAATAATATAAATTTAAAATTTGTTTGTAAATTTTTAAGCATGGCATGATAAAAAATGAGTTGCAACATAGTAAAATTTTGAAACTGACTCAAAGCCGATGTGCGGAAATGTCAGAATTCAAAAAATTATGCACATACGACAAATAGTTTTCGAAATATAAACGAAAATCGTAAACTTCCCACAGCTGATTTCCATTCCCACCTTTTGAGAGACCGTATATTAAATTTGTTTGTATTTATAGACATTATTTTTGTTCCTGAAGCATGAGTTTCAACGACCATTATAATATTGCAGATCGCTAAATATTATATTTGCTTTCACATCAAACGATTTTAATGTAAATGAATTTTTCCTTCTTTTTAAAAAAAATAATGTTTTTTCCCCAGTTAAGCGATAAAAAAATGTGATTGCAGGACGATTCATTTTAAAATTACGTAATTATTTTTTAATCTTTAATAACATTTATCTTTTGCAAACAAAATAAATCCTTAAAAAAATCACCACGATTTCTTATCATTTAATAAATTAATAAACGCCAAAATAAGGAAATTAATTAATTAGGGTGAGGAAATTAATTATTTATGTATTCAATGGCTTAATGCTGGCCGCTCATTTGTAAATTTCTTATATTAGGTAGAGGATTTTTCGGAATATCCTTAAAATGATTCACTCAAAATTATAAAGTATTTTCCTCTATGCAGTTGCGTTTGTGTTAAAACACAATTTTGGGTCTCTAATTCGAAAAATTGCTATATGATAATGTGCATACTCGATTAGTTTCTATTTATTGCTCTTTATTGTAGCCGTAAACAAAATTAAATATATTTCAAGAATAACTGTTAATTTCGGAATAAAAATTGATACACGAACATGAAAAGGCCGACTGGATCGAATTTTTCAAAAATATCAATTTACATAATGAAAAACTTTTGAGATACTCATTAATTAATTCAATTAATCGGTTTGCTTATCTAAACAAACCTTTTCACTGTAAGCCATTTCCACCAATTTGGCGAAGATAGAATAATAAATAACAAAGTTACAAAGGTGTTACTTTTATTGTTGTTGTAGTTGACAACTGTATTTGTATCGATTTAATATTCATATTTTTCTTGATGTAATTTTGATGGACAAATGGTCAGGATAAATGTGCATTCTGTACGTTCATTTATTGCACCTTAATATGGTTTTTGCAAATATCCGTGATAGATAAGTTTAGCAATCAAATACTAAGACCAATGTTTATCAAGAAGATGAATTATCATTAAAATATTGAGATCAATGCATTTTTTAATAGAAATACTTTGAAACCTACTTAAAATTAAAAAAAGAACATTTTATTCCTTTAATAAGAACGGATGTCAAGATTAAATAAAAAAATATGTTGAAGAAGATATTCGGAAAATAGTAAACAATCTTTTTTAAACACTTTAAATTAGAAATCTTGAAACTGATTCAATCTTCATTTTAGACTCAACGTGCAAACACTGCAAATTTAATAAAAGTTGATTCCAAAAAGCAAAGAAATTTTTTTTAAACGGGAGAAAAAAACTTTATAACAGTATAGAAACTTTCAAGTCATTAAAAATACAAAAGAATGAATTGAAAAAATCCCTATTCCTTTGATCAAAACTTTTAGAAAATAAAAAAGGATCAAGTGAATGACATCTTTTTTAAAGATTAAAGTGAAAAGGTTTGGAAATTTTTTTTGGAATGCCATCTTACCCACAGTTTATTTAGTCAATGTTTCATCGCAATACCTTTTTTTTTTTTGTATGACTATAATATTTTTTTTTTAATTTCCTTATACAGATTCTAAAAAATGTCTTTCTCAGAAAAGGAGTCCATCTGTTCACTGATCAGATTCGTTATGGTCTCAGTGTTAATTTAACTAAAAATTGAGTATTGAAATTTGAAATTTACTTTTTCTATAAACGTTACAATGTTTATACTTATACTGCATACAAATTACATTTACGCATTAAATCATTACATTTAAAAGAAGCCATTAATAAAAGCATTACATTGAAAGAAGCCATAAAGAATTAGATCGGCACAACGTCCCATAGACAGTAAGTTAATTTTTCTTTCCGACAGGATTTTTTTTCTCCTTATTTTCTGTTAAGTTTCAACAAATTGCTCTTCAAAATCTCTTTTCAATTATTGTATTTTAAAATAATTTTCTAAATAATCATTTTAATCTTCATTAATTCATTCCTGGTATCTGTTGTAATTTTTTTAAATAACAGTTGCAATTTATTAGCATGCATTATATTTTACAGTCTTTATGGAAATTTATAATAGAATGCGCTGATTTTTATGAAACATCTTAAGTGCTAAATAAAATAATTTAATCTTTTAAAGCAGAACTAACAGTTTTTTTTTTTATTTCTTAAAGATTAAGGTCAAGATTAATAATGTAAATTATATAATATTTAGGTAAAAATATAAATCAAAATGACATTTGAGCACCAACCGCACTTTAAATCTGGCTTGATTATTTTTTTCCCATAGAGAGATTGAAACAATCACCTTATTTACTTTATTTCGCAATTTTCTTTGACATTTCGATAAAAAATTTTACTTTCTACCATCAATTTTCGATCTGAACTTTCCATGATTTCCAAGACATCTATCGAATCCCCTTTTGTACTTGTATTCTACTCCCGATTCTCCAGCCCTGTGCCCAAGAGTATTCAATGGCCGAAAAAAAATCCCTGCCTTTGTGAAATGGAGATATCTCAGCTATTTTTTGAATCCCAAGAGATATTTTCGAAAGTTGGAATCAAAAATGGGAATAAGGTAATTTCAAGATAGTTTCTCTGATTCTTAGACTAGCGGATGAATCCACTGAAGGATACGACCATACGAGGACTCCATTGAAGAGAAATAGAATTTGTTTATACAAAAACTAGGGAAAATATTTACGTAAAAACGAATGAAAAGATTGTTTGAAAGTGTGTGTTAGCCTCCCTGGAAGATAATTCTTATATGTATAAAGAAATAATTATCATTGTCTTAGTAAATATCCGCTCTTTGTTTGTGTGAAAGTCTGACTTTATGTAAAAGATATAATCATTGCTATCCATTTTTGGTTTTGAAATTGCGACACAGATGCAACTATTAAATTTTTTCTCACATTGTGTGCTTGTGTGTGTGATATGTGAATGAGTGAGGGAGTGAGTGTGTTGGCACTCTGAAGTCTAGACAATTTGACCTATAACTCACATATTTCGTACATATATAATTTGAAGGGTAAAAATGCATGTCAGAAAAAGAAATTTGATATTTTAATTAAAAATTGAGTCAATTTTTACTTTTTTTCGTCGATATAAAAGAAAGCATTACTACACAATAAAAAAATTATAAAATTTCACCGTTTAAAATCTTGCGCGCTCGCGAGTGTGTGTGTGTGTGTGTGTGTGTGTGTGTGTGTGTGTGTGTGTGTGTGTGTGTGTGTGTGTGTGTGTGTGTGTGTGTGTGTGTGTGTGTGTGCGTATGTGTGTGTGTGCGTATGTGTGGGTGTGTGGTTACGAATTTGTAATGTTGCTTCCTTGAACGACTTATTCTGCTAAAGAAGATAGTTTTAAAGATAGCTCTTATGGATGTTGAATGGATGAAGGATCTATGAATGGTCCTCTGTCAAGGTGACTTTGAAGTCGATAAAATGCAAGAAACAGAATATTTCCGAATCTGGGCAACAGCTGCATTAGGATTAAAGAGTTCCGAAGTTTGTTCTAGAACATTTAGTGTCATATCACTCGAACTATAAAAATACTGTGATAAGGTAGTAATCGGAAGTTGAGTTGAGCTTAAGGGAATTGTTGAAAAAAAAATATCGTTTTGGGGGTTGGTCTCCAACCAGTATGTTCTGTCCGTTTTGTACTAATGAGGTGGTTATTTACTACTTGTATTTTATTGTTTTCTGCAAATACTGTTTTTGTCTAAGCTCTGTCCGTATTTTATTGCCTATATTTTGTAGAACAAAGCATCACTACCCGTTACTGGACTTTTTACCATATACCCACTGGGCAAATTTTTTCGTAACAATATATACAAAGACCGAGAAGTAAATAAGCAATACGACTATATTGAGGATAATATTTCCATTTAAAATTCTATAGATTATTAACTAAGATAATGCAATAAAATTAATAGAATTTTATTGTCAATATAATTTATATCCTTTTTCCTAAGCGAACCTTTCACAGATTCAAAGTTCGAATAATTACTGAACTAAATGACGGAAGTTAATAAATTTGCTCAGCAGGGAGGAAATAATTCCTAACCATGCGACAGTAATAGCCCGAAAATTCATTCCCTTTTATATTCGTCTCCTAGCAATAAGATCAAGGATGTCCAGGAAACGTCTCGGAAGAAATGCACTTTAGGAAATCATAAAATCTCGTGACAGAAAGCGAATTGTGCTTCGAATAACGCATGCGCGAGTATATGGATGTAGCATGAAGCAGTGAATTGCAGTAAATTGAATTTTCGTATTCAAGATGAATATTAAAAAGAGCTATTAATTTCACTACGAGTATGTAAAAATAAACGATATCGATATTCGAAAATATAATTAACTGTAATAAATAAAACTATTAAAAAATAATTTAAGAGAATGAAATGTTTTGTATTTTAATTTATTATGGAAACTTTTAAAGATGATCTATTTATTTATTTATTTTTTTTTTTTTTTTTGCAAGAAATGAGGCATCTCTTATGGAAAATCCTTTAGGTAAATTCACAACGAGAAATCAGTTATGTCCATAACGAATAACGGCATATTCCACAAGAAAACACGAAATACAGGTAAAATAAAAGCCACACCTGAAGTGTGCACAAAGACGATTAAAATTACAATACATCATAAAACAGTGAATCGGTATTAAAAAATAGCAACAGTGAAGCTGGAGAGCTGATTTCGCGATCAACACTCCAAACAGAGAATTCATGCTCGCATATATTTCTCCAGGACTAGGTATCGAATTTTCTGAAAGGATTTCAGATGCAGGCTCCTACCAGATATGTCATCATAATTATTATATTTTCTAGAGCCTTCATTTTTGTCTACAAAATCGACAAATAATCGCCAATTTGTTACCAATGACAAAAGTTATTGATTTTAAATTGATTTAGCATTAAGAATATCTATAAATCGTTCTTCCTTACTGTGAGACTAACTGCACAGGGAAACAGTTTTATAGATTGTCATATTTTAACATCATCAATAACGGAGGTCTGGAAGTTACTTTTAGCTCTGCAATGACTAAGTAAAGTATCTGAAAAGAATTTCATTATAATTTACGGAATCCTTTCCATTTGCAAATGTCATGATTCTGAAATACCTACAAATTTTTATCATATTTTTCAAGAGAAAATACCAAACAATAACTTGTACGATATATATATATATATATATATATATATATATATATATATATATATATATATATATATATATATATATATATATATATATATATATATATATATATATATATATATATATATATATATATATATATAAAGTACTAAACAGTTTTTTTTTTTAATTTTTTAAGTAAGTGATATTTATCTTTGCATCAACGTAACCAGATATTAAAATAGATCGAACGTTTTTAGAAACAGACGATTTTCAATATTTAAATTAATTCTATCGTATGCAAATATTTGTTTCAGCAAACGCTTTATTAGCACGCCCTTACTGAAAACAATTATAAAACCAATTTTATAACGCAAGGAATACTCTAAAACATCTTATTAATTTATGTTTTGTTTTTCAGTCTCTCTTGTATTCCCTTATAATGTGTATCACACCCCATTTATATTTCTTGATAACTGCAGAATTATTGCTATAATATATACAATAAAACTGAAGAAAAAATTTAAAAAATTACTACCATAAAAGCTGAATGCCTGGCACTATTATTATTTGTTTTACCATAAAAGTTGGAATCTGAACAAGAACAGCTGCCAACCAGTCATTGTTAAAAATTTTAAAGACTGAGGCGTATTGCATTAACTAACTTCCTTCTGGGAGTGGTAAAAAAAATAATATATTCAAGTGTTAAAAATAATTAAGGCATAAACAAGTTGTTATCAGATAATTGAAATAGGTTCTTTTCTTGACAACTGTGTAGGCAACAGTACGATATGGCCGAAAACTGTCATCATTGCAACCTCTGCAAAAGAAAAACGATTAATTTTTTTTCTTACAGTTATAAATTCAAGTGTTAAATGTATTAGATACAGAAACAAGTTGCTATCAAATAATTAAAGTAGGTTCTTTTCTTGGCAACTGTGTAGGCAACAGTACGTTATTGACGAAAACTGCCATCAACGCAACCTCTGCAAAAGAAAACAATTAATTATATTAATTTCTTTCGCTAATTATAAATTCAAATGTTAAAAATATTTGAGGCAGAAATAAGTAATTATCAAATAATTAAAGTAGGTTCTTTTCATTTCAACTGTGTAATTAAAGGCAATAACTTAAATTATCATCAACGAAACGTCTGCAAAAGAAAAACAATTAATTACACTAATTTTTTCTATGTTAAAAAGACTTATGATTAACTATCAGATACAGAATTAAGAACGATTTAACTTATTAGACTTTAAAAACAAAAATCGCCGCCATTGCAATTGGGTGTATTTTTTTTTTCAATAATTTTGCAAGTTTATTCTGAGATTAAATTATTGGATGAATATTTTAGTGAATGAGTTTCTGAAAATATCGAACATATTGTAATTTTTACTGGAATAAATGAAATTTTTAGCTCCTACCGTTTGTTCGGGATTTAGTTATTGACTTTATTAAATAACACAAAAAATTAGGAATTAAAAGCATTATTCCATTGTAAGCAAAAGTGGTTTCGTTCGTTCTATTAAAAATCCAAATTCATTTTCGTCGCATTAATGATCCATGGACGATATTTCATTAAATACTTGTTATCTGTTATCTAGTTCGATTACAGTGAAATGTAGTGAAATAATATCATTCCTGAAGGTATATATTACAAAGCGTCTCAAAAAGTGAGACGAATCGTTCTATCAAATCATGATTAACTTTTTTTCCTTTGAAAGTTGCTTTCGAATTCCCAAAAAATGTGTGAAGAAATTCAAAACAGCTTGAGAAATAATCATTGCAGGCAAGGAATTTGAGAGAGAAGGGCGCATTGATGAAGTAATGCTGATTTGGTGGTGAATCGATGTTAATGAATAAATGACCTTGACAAACAGAACAATTCTCATAATTTCTTTATTGAATTTCCGAATATTCGAGACAACAGTAACATCGTTTCATTCCCAGAATCTTTAAAGAAGCGACACGTATTCATTATCTCCTTCAAAAATCATTCTGATGGAAGACACTTTCAGAAGAGGATGAGAATAAGGAGTTTCAGTTAAGGAATTTGCAAGAGAAGAGCGAGCTGGTGCAGTTCAATAAACTTTGCACGGACAAGAAAAACTTGCATTGTTGAGGATGGAAAGAATTTTTAGCATCTTTTGAAGTGCAATTATAACTTTTTTCCTGAAGAATTGTATATTATAAGGATATAGTGAATATTGTTACGAAACCATAATGTTGCTTCCCAGCGCAATTAGTTCCATTGTAAGAACGACCGTTTACCGATCAGCTCTATTGGATGCTGATCGGGTGCCAAATCAGTGACTCCCAGGCTTGGCGACATTAACGACAAAATGGATGATAATAGATTCTACGAGAATTTTGGCGATAGGACTGATAGGATCTGAGATATGCTTGATTGTTCGAGAACCTTCTCTGTCGTGTCTCGGGAACTATAAAAGGCCTTGAGACAGAGCAGGAGGCAATCATTTGAATTCAGTTTTCGTTAATGTTGAAGAGTTCTCTGCAATTATCTTCAACAATGATGAGCAGATTGAAGCGCTGAATCTTCTTATCATTATTGTTCTGCTGTTTGCTAGAAATGCTGCTGTTTATTGTTTGTGTACGTCTTGGCTGTTTTTGGTCGTCTTGATGTTTGGCGTATTCTAGCTTTTGTGTTAATAATGTTTCATTTTTTAATTGAAGCTTATTGACTGTATCACCACACACCCGTTACAGACGAACCCATTGACTTTACGGCACAATATAAAGAAAATTACACCAAGAATCTTTTTCAACTTTATTTCTTTCTTTAAGTCGGGATCCAGGATCGAAACATTTTCCCTTTTAACCCTTCATCAGATATATAGATATGCCGTACGTTAAACAGAAGTCGTGATTCTTGCGTCGTCCTGCATGTATCGTGCGGAAGTTTGGCGAGGGGATTTGCCATCACATATCTCCATATCGTCTGACATGAATTGACAATTACGAGATCCATAATGAAATAGTCCAAGTATTTATTCCATGCGAATTGTTAAAATTAACTAAATCACGGTTCTAAAATTTCTTTTTAACTTCGGCTCATACTGTATTACTACGAAAAATCTTTCATCGTGATCCCAAACCAACGTATAATATAAAGAGGAAAGCTTCCGATTTTGTACAATAGTAAGATCTTCTATGTACAATATTCTCTTATATTAACTTAGACTAAAAATCATCAGTTTATTCGTTCTGAATTCAGTTAATTTATAGAAAGATTATTTATTCCTAAAAAAGAGCTTTTAGATAAACATTAAAGAAAATATAACGATCAATGCGACCAGGGGGTTTTACCAGACCATTTTGAAAAATCTTTCAAAATTCCCTGCAAATTTTTTTCCTTTTTAAACTTTATGAGAGATCAAGAGTTAAATATTAAAAATATTTTTCCACTTTGATACTTTTTTGGAGAAGTTATATACAGGAATTAAAAACTTGCAAACATTTATTTACTAAAAAAAATCTATGTTTCAAAACTATAAAATTGAAGCTTAATTAATTTACGAAATGTTCAATATGTTTACACTTTTTTCCGTACAATTTTTAAAAATGAATAAAAATGTGCAGATAAGAGACAAAACAGAAAACATATACGGATGTTATTTTGTTATTTTAGTTATATATTTCCCATCAAGACTAAAACAGGCACATATTTTCTGAAAATTAATTTTGAATTTAGAGCTATAGCATATGTTTATTTGGGAGTTCCCTTCTGAAACATCAAATTTAATTCCAGTTTTTATTTGAGTATTTTATTCTATAGCTAATGAAAAAACTAGACTGCTTTCAAAACATTTTAGAGCATTAATCATAAAAATTTATAATTATTATAAAATATTTTATTTCTATCCATAACCCAAAAAAACAAACAAGAACATTCTGATGAAATTTCAAATACCATTTTTATAGCATTTCTCTTAACAAATTTCTCATTGATGAGTTAAAAATTTCGAAAAAAAAATATTTTGAAAATTTTTGTATCGTGTCAAATCTTAAATGTAATCAGGACATTCTCTTTTGTACATATTACTCTTCTATAAAATAATAAATACTGCCTTTATTATGTAATAAGGAAATTACTGATAGTGTACGCTGTGTAAAAATCCAATTAAAAGTACAGATCAATGATTTAAATTATTCCATTCCAAGCATTCTTCTAGCTTGTAATAATAATTTATTTCTATCGAAACCACTTCAAAGCAATTACCACATATTAAAACTTAAAATCCTATTTCTGTTGAAACGTGTTCTCTAAAAGTGTATGAAATATTTTTTCACATAAGGGGTTGTCACCTGACTTACATTTATTTCAATTCAAAATTTTCTTAATGCGAAACCCTTTTTCGAATACATATTGGAATACATAATATTAAAGTGCGGAAATATATATGATGTTGTCTAATTTTGAGCAAATGATTGATGAATTATAAGCAATTAAAATTTTTAATTATTTCCGTTAAATAAGGTTTTTTGTGTTCTCAATAAATTTTAATATTTTAAAAAATCTTTTACTTTATATTAATTTTTTACTTTATATTAAAACAGTCTGTAAGCAAGACTAAATTTATGAATTTTCAAAAATACGAAGATATATTTAATTATTTTTTTAAAATTTATAAGTTAAAACCTTTTAAACCATAACGCATAAAACCTTTGATAGAAATCGAACTGCTAGACTAAGAAACATCATTATTCCAAATTTTATCCATTTCCGTCAAAGATAGCTTTTCAGAACAGCATCTATTTTTTCCATTCATTTTCACAAAAGTAATTCTCTGGCAGAATCACAAAATCGTTAAAACGAAACGGAAAACAAAGCATGTCTTTTAACGTCGCTTTAGATTAAGATATTTTTTTAAAAAATAAATACTAAAATGTGAGCAGAAACTCGATTCCTTCAATCGATTCTACTCCAGTTATGTTTCAATCGAACTTTCTTTGGGGAAAGTGGGAGCCACTTGAAAAAATAATTTAGGAAATCTTTAATTCATGGAAAAAGGCGCAAAAAATTCTGTAGTAAGTACAAAATTTGTGCAGCGTTGGGTAAATAGATTAATAAAATATTATTGTATAAAGTGCAAAAATAAGTCCATAGATAATGCAGTACCACTGTCTTTCCCAAAATTCCATTTTTTAATTAAATAGAAGCTTATAAACGTATCGATTATCATTCTTTTTATTTTATAAGCTTTTTGCTAAAAAGATATTAAGCATAAAAATTCCATAAATGCTATTTTAAGTATAGTTCGGGGCAAATTCAAACATACAAATCAGTAGCCCAATATTTTTTGCATTTTAATAATAAATGAAGGATTCAGAAAATCAATATCTGGCTTAATTTCACCAGAAACTTTAAGCTAGTTTTATTAATATTAACTGCTAAATTTATGATTTTTTTAGTTATTTTAAATAATATTGTAGAAAAATATTTATTTACAATTAAGTATACAAAAAAAGCGTGAATTTCGAATTCTTATTTAGTGTTGTTTTATTTCTAATCATCGTCGTGCATAAGAAAATCCATAAATGTTTTAGAGTAAATTACAATATTAACATCTGAAATTAAAAAAAGTTAATAGAGTGATCTTTTAATTACTATATTTGCATGAAACAACCCCTAAAGCGTTTTTCTCGTCTAACTTCAATTATTTTGAATCGATTTATCAAAAAATTTATATCCGTGAAATTATCATTATGCCGAATCAATTAAAAATTTGTAAATTTTCTGAAAATAAATATGTAAATCATCCTTTACGCGATACATGCATATTACATAGTTACATACACATACATATTTACATATTTTTAAAGAGAACCGAATCCAATGAAATTTTTTCTTTAATATAATCATATATATAACGACCTATAACAAGTGCCCTGATAAAGCATATTAATCAAACTATTCTTTAAATCATACTATCTTTTGAAACACAAAAGGAAACAATTTAATTGAAATTTTGATTTTAAAAAGATTTAAATAAATAAATAAATTTATAAAGGAAAAAATTTTCTGTAACTAAATTGGCTTAATCAGACTCAAACTAAAGATAGTGAAATGTAGGAAAAAAGTTACTTCAAATGTCAAATTACTATGTAGCAGAATTTGTTGCTCGGAAAATGTGTTGCTTCTGATTGGTGATTCATCTGTTATTCTTTTTTAAAATAATGATCTTGAAATTTTTGAAACAACTCTTTTGTGTTTAAAACTTAATTCATTTAAGCTAGGTAAATCTGCAATTTGCAATTAAAAATAATTGCAAAAATTTGAATTTAATGAGTATATGTAATGAGAATATGTTTCAAACAATTAATGCAAAAGGTAGCTGAAATAAATAAATACTTAGTAAATAAAGAATTTTCAAATGTTTGTCAACTAGATAAATAGATGATTTAAAACATGCACTTTCAAAACACTGAAAAAACTGAATTCTTCACATATTGTCACTTTTATTGAAATTAAAAAGGTAATAAACGAATATTTAATTATTTGTTTATATCCCTATCAATATAATGGATCCTAGATGGAATATGATCTAAAATTCACTCATACACTCCATCATAATTCAATTTTTATTATCGGCTACAAGACTAAAGACTCTTCTTTATAATGGATTAGGAAGTATGGAATTGGTAGTTATTATTCTCCTATTTCATATTCTCTTATTTCTTCAAATAATTTTGATACGTATTATATTAATATCTTATTTTTCAAATTTGACAAATTTAGACAACAATACTTTTTAATGTTTGTTTTTCTCTTTCTTAGAGAGGTATCTGACAATGTAGCCGGCATTACACTCAAGTCAGTCCACTACATAATACAAATACACTGATAAGTAGTCATTTAAGAAACATATAAATACCTAACACATTTTTAAACAAGGGGGGGGTGATCTCTCTTAAACTTTCTCACATACCCTCTAATAAATGTGTTCTCCCAAAGAACGCTTTCCATGACATTGGCGTACAATAATTGAGAAATATTAGCCTTTTACGTGAATTTGGCATCTTTATTGTATCTATAGCGTGATTCTTGGCTATTGTTTTGGCGATAAATCTTTGGCGTGCAGTTAATGGTATCCGAAAATCGAATTTTTGTTTCAGATGCGTTTCTTCTAAACGACTGAAAGAAAATTTGACACAAACCTACAATTGTAATAACAAAATCCCTTACAAATCTGATATATTTAAGTCATTGAATTTTTGAGGTACCACATTTACATGTTTCTGAAGGTACACACTGTCCTCCTCTCAACACCTAGTTGAATTTTAATTCAAAATTTGATAGAAGTTATTATAGATGAAAATGCTAAATATGTGTACAGATTTTTTTTCTGTCTTGTTCATTTTATTTTACAGTTATAGTGTATTCGAATGGCCGTGAAGACAGGATTTCTCAGAAGAGATTTTGCTCAAAATTTGAAAGAAATATTCAAATTCGATGTAAAGATCGCATACCAAATTTCATCCATCCAGCTCAAAGTGTTTTTGAGCTATCTTTGTCACATATATATTTCCAAAAAATATGTTTATCGAAATAAGGATGCGTAGATATTCGCCAAAAAGCGTAGATATTAGCCAAAAGCGTATATATTCGCCAAAATCTCAAGTTCAAATTTTTTGCTGATTAAAATACTTTTTCATACTACATATGCAATAAAAATAAAAATGTGAAAAAGTAATAAAATTGTGTTTTTATTACAAAGTTCTTCATTTTAAGAAAAGTGATATAATCACAAAATTATATTTCTATCTCTTACCTCTACTTAATGGAAAACCATGTACAATACCTGATATTTCGCCAAAGTAAATGAAACTGATTTATTACCATCTTTTACTGGCAATTACTGTTGCCCAAATTGTAAGACAAAACTTAAATATCAAAACCAGTGAGACGCGTTTTCACGGTGTAGTTTCTGTCATTAATTTAATTTAATTTTTATCACAAATATTAAATAAAAATTCAATTAATCTTTAATGAGCACTTTAATGCTTGAACGGAAATAATTCTTGACAGGAATTAATTGATACCACCAATAAACCCAAATCACAAGCTTACATATATGAAGCTTATACGTTAACTACTTCATTATTTCAGTTGACATAATGATTCAATTTAACCGAATGATATAACATTTTATACAAATACTTAAATAATATAACGATTTTACTTAAAATTCAATTCGATATGTTTAAATGCAGAGTCCTCACAGATGCAATGTTAATTCGTCTCTATATTATCAACTAGGCGTTCGTTATCTCTTAGTTGATTATGCATAATATCGAATTTCAATTAAATATTTTGTGCACAGTGATATTTCTCTTAAGGAAAATTTATAAGCATCAAATTAGGATAAAATTTTATTCATTGTTGTTATGGTATTTTACACTTATTCTGATTACTGTATGCATAAACTTCCTTAACAGATCAAGTGTCATGATATCCAATTTGAATGCAAATGTAACCATTTGTATTTAACAATTGATTACACATTTCCAAGTTGTTAGACTACATATTAACATTGTATCTTTATATATATATATATATATATATATATATATATATATATATATATATATATATATATATATATATATATATATATATATATATATATATATATATATATATATATATATATATATATATATATATATATCGGGCAAAGAAAAGACATTTTTGCATTTTTAAAAACTTCGCCTTATTCCATCCCGGGAGGCATAATTTATGTACAAGAAGCGCGGATGAACTGACATCCGTTCACAAGCGATACAAGAGCAGAAGAGCGAAAAGCGAGTGACATATTTTTCACGGTCGTTATATACTGTGAGACAATACATAAGATACGTAAGACAATACTGTGAGACAATACGTAATACAATACGTAATATACGTATCGATTTAAGTACAATGAAAATAGAATTTAAAGATTTTGCGTAACTTGACAACTCCCTTCACTCGGAGTGCGAGAATTGCCAATTCCAGCAGTTTTACAGCACTCGTATTCAATTAATTAAATATGAAAAGTGTAATGGTATCAGGAAATAAGAAACCATTTTAGAATGAAGTTGATATGGGTTAAATTAAGATAAAAGTTTGGAAATTAATTAGGATTTAATTTAGATTTATGAATACCATTGCATTTATATCCTTCTAGCATTCCCCTTAAATTTCTGATTGAAAAGATGTAGATAGAAAAAAAATAGATTTTTGCTTTCCTGGAGAAATGAGGGGGTTGCCTGATTAATGGTACCACCAACAATGAAGGATCGTATGATCGTTAGAAGTTATTGAAGTGTCGTTCTGCCACTGAGCCTGAAATCCCTACTCGATACGTTTGGATGATAAAGATACTCCCCGATTGCTTGAGAAAAACAGTAAAAATTCTTTATAATTACTTGTACTATATAACCATGTTTAATAGCTTGTAAAAATGTTTGAAATATAAGGAATTTACAGAATGACCAGTATACCAAATATATTGCTTAACATCACAAAGGATTTTGTTTTTTTTTCAATGTAAGGGAATAAAATAGAAACCTAAAAATTCATTGTAATATTATCAAAGAAAATGCAAAAGTATTCAGAATCTTCATTAGTCCCCATTAGTAGGAAATAAAATAGGAACCTAAAAATTCATTGTAATATTGTCAAAGAAAATGCAGAAGTGTACAGAATCTTCATTAGTCCCCATTAGTAAGAAATAAAATAGGAACCTAAAAATTCATTGTAATATTGTCAAAGAAAATGCAAAAGTATTCAGAATCTTCATTAGTCCCCATTAGTAGGAAATAAAATAGGAACCTAAAAATTCATTGTAATATTGTCAAAGAAAATGCAAAAGTATACAGAATCTTCATTAGTCCCCATTAGTAAGAAATAAAATAGGAACCTAAAAATTCATTGTAATATTATCAAAGAAAATGCAAAAGTATTCAGAATCTTCATTAGTCCCCATTAGTAGGAAATAAAATAGGAACCTAAAAATTCATTGTAATATTGTCAAAGAAAATGCAGAAGTGTACAGAATCTTCATTAGTCCCCATTAGTAAGAAATAAAATAGGAACCTAAAAATTCATTGTAATATTGTCAAAGAAAATGCAAAAGTATACAGAATCTTCATTAGTCAACATTAGTAAGAAATAAAATAGGAACCTAAAAATTCATTGTAATATTGTCAAAGAAAATTCAAAAATATACAGAATCTTCATTAGTCCCCATTAGTTGGAAATAAAATAGGAACCTAAAAATTCATTGTAATATTGTCAAAGAAAATTCAAAAATATACAGAATCTTCATTAGTCCCCATTAGTTGGAAATAAAATAGGAACCTAAAAATTCATTGTAATATTGTCAAAGAAAATGCAGAAGTGTACAGAATCTTCATTAGTCCCCATTAGTAAGAAATAAAATAGGAACCTAAAAATACATTGTAATATTATCAAAGAAAATGCAAAAGTATTCAGAATCTTCATTAGTCCCCATTAGTAGGAAATAAAATAGGAACCTAAAAATTCATTGTAATATTGTCAAAGAAAATTAAAAAATATACAGAATCTTCATTAGTCCCCATTAGTAAGAAATAAAATAGGAACCTAAAAATTCATTGTAATATTATCAAAGAAAATGCAAAAGTATTCAGAATCTACATTAGTCCCCATTAGTAGGAAATAAAATAGGAACCTAAAAATTCATTGTAATATTGTGAAAGAAAATTCAAAAATATACAGAATCTTCATTAGTCCCCATTAGTTGGAAATAAAATAGGAACCTAAATATTCATTGTAATATTGTCAAAGAAATTCAAAAGTTTACAGAATCTTCATTAGTTCCAATTAGTAAGAAATAAAATAGGAACCAAAAATCTATTGTAATATTTGCAAATAAAATGCAAAAGTGTACAGAATCTTCATTAGTCCCCATTAGTAAGAAATAAAATAGGAACCTAAAAATACATTGTAATATTATCAAACAAAATGCAAAAGTATTCACAATCTTCATTAGTCCCCATTAGTAGGAAATAAAATAGGAACCTAAAAATTCATTGTAATATTGTCAAAGAAAATGCAAAAGTATTCAGAATCTTCATTAGTCCCCATTAGTAAGAAATAAAATTAGAACCTAAAAATTCATTGTAATATTGTCAAAGAAAATTCAAAAATATGCAGAATCTTCATTAGTCCCCATTAGTTGGAAATAAAATGGGAACCTAAAAATTCATTGTAATATTGTCAAAGAAAATGCAAAAGTATTCAGAATCTTCATTACTCCCCAGTAGTAGGAAATAAAATAGGAACCTAAATATTCATTGTAATATTGTCAAAGAAATTCAAAAGTTTACAGAATCTTCATTAGTTCCCATTAGTAAGAAATAAAATAGGAACCAAAAATCTATTGTAATATTTGCAAATAAAATGCAAAAGTGTACAGAATCTTTATTACTCCCCACTAGTAGGAAATAAAATAGGAAACTAAATATTCATTGTAATATTGTCAAAGAAATTCAAAAGTTTACAGAATCTTCATTAGTTCCCATTAGTAAGAAATAAAATATCAACCAAAAATCTATTGTAATATTTGCAAATAAAATGCAAAAGTGCACAGAATCTTCATTAGTCCCCATTAGTTGGAAATAAAAGGGGAACCTAAAAATTCATTGTAATATTGTCAAAGAAAATGCAAAAGTATACAGAATCTTCATTACTCCCCATTAATAGGAAATAAAATAGGAACCTTAATATTCATTGTAATATTGTCAAAGAAAATTCAAAAATATACAGAATCTTCATTAGTCCCCATTAGTAGGAAATAAAATGGGAACCTAAAAATTCATTGTAATATTGTCAAAGAAAATGCAAATGTGTACAGAATCTTCATTAGTCCCCAACAAGGATGGAATGTCTCGGGATTAAATAAATATAGAAACAAATAAAAATGATTTAAATTTCATTGCAACGATGAATATATTGTAAAAAATATAATAAAAAATATTTAAATTTAAAAAGAAATTCAGAAAAACATTACGTGACAATTAAATGGGTGGCATTAAAAAGACAATTTATATTTTAAGAGAGTGTAAAGGCGATGTTCCTTTTTATATAATAATCCAGAAATCATTAAAATTACAAGAATTTTGTTTATTTTTTAATTAATTAAGATTCCAATTAAAATTTCAAAAAAATTTTGCTCCTAAATACACAGTTTTACTTTATATCTATTCTAAATTCATTAACTCTAAGTCCTATAATCTGCTCTGTAGAACATTAAAAGATGCGCACACATTATTACATATTTATAGTGGATAGCGGATTTAGAAAATACTGAAAGTATGTCTGATAGAAATCTTTATTAAAATCTTATTTTTCCCTCCTCAGAAACTAGACATGAGATTAGTTCGTCTATATTATACTCAAAGTCGATTTTTTCTTTAAATTTAAGCAATGTTAAATTGAACAAATTTAAATAGGACAAGAGCATATTCAGCATGAAAGTCGTACTACTAAATTTAATGCTCTTATCGAAACAAATTACTGCGAATTAATTACAGTTCACTTCTGTCGAGAAAATGTAAAGTTTGAATTATTCATGGAAGCATGGAATTCTTTATAGAATAAATTCAACGGAGAAGCTGAGGCTTTATTCGGAAAAGGAAAGCGAAGGCGTATAAGTAAAATGTTATATCAATTCTTTGCCGTTTCCCGAAAGGGATTTGAAACTTCATGAGTCTGAACAAAGTGCTCAAAGATTTTAGGAAGTAGATTTAACTTGAAGAAAAGAATATGTGAAGTTAAAGCCAACCTTATTTTTCTCTACTGCCGAACATTTCTTAATACTGTGAGCAGAAAAATAAGACAAGAATCTTCCTTAATCACAGATTATTTTAATTGCTGAACTAGATTATTGAAAGCAGAGATAAAACTATTTACAACAGAATTAAGTCTATTTGTTCAGAATAAAGGAAAAAATAAACACCTATTATCACATGAAATGAAGTGGATTTAATACTGAATTGAAAAATAAGCTTATCATTTCAGAGGCTTCAAAAACAGCAAATTTTTGGTAGAAAAATAATGTAATTACCGTTTAAATTCGATACAAATTAGACAGAAAGATACTTAATCTTTCTTAGTGTTCTTTATAATTTGTAATTTATTTCAATAACGGCTTCTGCTTCAGAAAAATAAAAATCAGGAAAACAAAGTATTGTTTAGCACATTTATGAGTAGCAGTAAGTGAAAAATAATGCATTGTCTGAAGATATAGTTTTGCCTTTGAATGCATTTATTTTTGATCGGAACAAATACGAATCGTTCAACGGCTTCAAAGTATTCATTTTGCCGTATAGCTTTTTTATAAAATGCAAAATTAAGTACGTAATTGCGTATTATTATGTATACAAATTTAAGAACTGTTGATAAATACAAATTTACACTGACTATTAATACAAATTTTGACAAACTAGTAATACAAATTTTGACTACCTATAAATACAAATTTTTGACTACCTATAAATACAAATTTTGACTGTTAATACAAATTTAAATATTTCATAATAAGAACCTGTTAGCAACTCATGTGTCTATAATTATGCAAATCTGCATAGCTATGAAGATAT
The DNA here is from genome assembly GCF_947563725.1 of Argiope bruennichi. NCBI lineage: Eukaryota > Metazoa > Arthropoda > Arachnida > Araneae > Araneidae > Argiope > Argiope bruennichi. Next base: position 64,360,278 of record NC_079152.1, on the reverse strand, counting down.
GCTTACATGCAATTTAAAATAGTGTTATCAATCTATAACAGTGCATTCCTGTGCAACTAGTTTCATAATAAGGAAGAAAATTTTACAAATAGTTCTAACTTCATATCTTGGCAACCCACTGACAATTTGGCGAATAATTTCTCGATTTTGGCGACAAAAATGAAGAATTCCAAATATTTGAGAATCTTTGTGTTACCTCCATTAGAATTAGAATTCCAGCATTTGTTCTAAATTATCATCTGACAACTTATCACAAGAGCTATCAAAACGAAGATGCACAAACGAGTGAGGCGATCAAGTCAACAGATAAGTAGTAGAATGAATTCTCTCCTTAGAATATTAATCTCCATCGTGTTCTCTCTGTGCCCTTTGTGCTGATGTGATTGTTTAATAACAAATAGCTGCTCTTATGTTGTTGATTTCTGAATGTGATATTTTGTGCAAGTTTGCTTGCTTTCCGTCTTTTGTGTGGAACAACGCGTCGTTATCTGTCATTGGGCATGTTGAATGTTTCAGTATACACCCACCGAATAGATTTTCCGTAACAATAATAAGTCTGAAAGCTACGAATCCTTAGGTTCCTACGTCTACTTATAGTATAAGATTCAAATTAGTTGTGCTCCACAAAGAAATAAAACTTTAATAATAATTTTATAAAGAAATTTTCAAATTGTTTGTTATAACATTAATTTTTATTTTTATCTTCTGTAATTAATATCCAAAATGGTTACGAATGAGAGTTAAACCTTTCAAAATATTTCTAATTCGAATGAAAATAGCGCATTCAGTAGGGGGGAGTAAAAAATTGAAAATAGTGGAATTAAAATACACATTTGTGTAAAAATGGCTATTTCTCCAATTAAATTTATTCATAATACATTTTATCAAAACTAAATTAAATCGCTAGTGACCTAAGTAACTTTAAAATTTAGTTATTTTGTCAAATTTTTCTCAAAAATCATAAAAAGGCAGCTTTGGTTTAAAAATTTGAGTTGTAAGAATTAAATTTTCAGCGAAATCAGAAATCATTAAGCCTGACTTTAGCCTAATTGAAGGACTTCATTAAGCCTAATTGAAGGACTTCATTAAGCCTAATTGAAGGACTCGTCTTCCAAATTTGTATTTATTGTGAACATGAAAAATACCGTTCTTTATTATTGTGCATAAGCATAATATGATTCGTTTACTGCATTCATTACAACTGACAGCATTCCCCATTAAAACTGATTACCTTTCTATTATTGGTGCGTATTTCGTTAAGTTCTCATTACATTATTATTAAGTTCTCATTACGTGTTTTTATTTGACATTTACTAAATAATCTACTTAGAGCATAATACAGTAGCGAATGATTTGAAAAACGCGTATTTCTTAAGTATTACAAACAATGCTACAGAAAGATAAAATAATTTAATAACCCATGAATCTCTAATTATATGAGAAGAAAATTATAGAATAAATAAATTTGAATTCACTTAATGTTCCATAGTTAAAAACATTTAGTAAAAAACAATGTATTATGGATATTACTAATAGCGCTTCCTTGCAGCTCAGTTAATCTCAAAAGATGAAAGGAAATTCTATAGATATTTTAATGCATGTCGATTGGTGGGCAAGTCAGTAATCCCGACCTTGGCGACAAAATTGGTGGCCATCTGGGGACTAGATTTCGTCCTTAGCTTCAAAATACACAATAAAGATTCAGAAAAAGAAGAATTCAGAATGAATGATCTAAAAAATATTTAAAAATGTATGGTTATATCTCTAATAGGACTTGAGGTCCAACGATTCTTCAAGAAATTTTCTTGCCTTGTCGTTGAACTTGTATAAACTCAAAAAGATGAAGTGAGAGAGTTCTCTCTGGTGTGTTGATTGCAGAACAATCTCTCTAGTTATCAGCGCAAAACGCTTTGCAGCTTGTATGTGTTTTGCTTATTTCCGCAAGTACTGCGTTACGGATCGGCAGTTTTTTTTTTGTATTTTTGCTTGATTTTTCTTATCTTTAATAGAGAAGTCTGAGCTTTCAAGTATTTTAAGGAGCGGAATCGAATGTTCTTAGGAATAAAGGATTAAACAGCTTTTATATTTCTCATTTAATATAAATATTAAATAATAAATGTTGCATGCTTCATATAGCTTTGTTTGAATTACGTGATTTTTAATTTCTTAACACCTTTGCAATTTTTATTTTGGATCATAAAGAACAGTATGTTTCAAAATTGACACTGCAGTAATATCGGTTTATACAACAGTAATTTATGGGAATAAATTCATTAGAAAATATTTTGATTATATTTTCACTTGAATGAATTTATACAATTGTGTTTTTGTTTTTTTTCATGTAGATTATAATTCATATCAAATTCATGTCTATCAATCAATGAAAGAGCGAATAAAAATAGCCTTAATTTGCAATTTAGTTTTAACTGGAAATTTAATTTCCAGTTTTCATATATCCAAATAAAAGAAATTCAATCAATCTATATCCTTTGAAATATATGAAAGTAACTATAATTTTCATGATTTTTTTTCTTTATATCAAGTTACACGAAATTCTTTGATTTTTTTTTCCACTTAGAAAAAGATTCAGAAGTAACACAAACCCTACCTATTAAACTAGTCATTGTTGCATATGAGGATAAGAAACTTAAATTTCCTATTATAATAATAATAAACAGGAATAAAATATAGAATATATTTTATTATATATAATTTATTTATATAATAATTGTAAAATATAGAAAAAATGAACAAATAATTGAAAATGGAAAAAGAATTTTTATGAACTCCCTTTAATAAGGGAAAAAGATGAAATTTAAAATATTCAGTGTTAGTCAGAAGGCAAACGTTCTGATGCTGAATATTTAATTAATTTAATAAGTTTCTGCATACACAGAGGAACAATTATATTAACTAATTATAACCAGACCCAGTTTGGATAATTAGACAATTAACAAGAACATTATTTTTACAGGAGAAAAATGTATTATAATATATTAATTTATTATCTACAAAGATAAAAAATAATGCAGTCTTTACTCTGAATATTTATATACCATATTAAAATATCACTGTTTGTATATATCAGTAATTCAGCTGTTTAGGTATCTCATCTCGTTTTCATTCGGGTGAAATTTATCTGAATCTTTTTTAACCTCAAATTAATTCTGATGATTCTTTGGTTAAATAGAATTAATCATAATTTGTTATTATGTTCTGCATATGTACAATGTAAATAAGAATGAAATAAAATATAAAAGCAGACTATCAAGACATGTGACGTTAAATGAAAGTGTACAATACTAATATAATAATATAAAGCATGAAAAAAATTTAAAAAATAAATTTACCATTTTTGTTATGTTATATAGAGCTAAACATAATTCTGATTTTTAAAAGAATATCGCGAATGTTGGAAGGATGTTTTTGATCATGGGAAAAGTATGAAAAAAAAATGTATTTATTATCATTTGTTAAGAAGCAAACTCTTTTTAATTGAAAAACATTCTGAATTTGTAACCATATTGTCGGCGATATTTCGTGTTAAAACAAACTTTCTACACAAAATCCTCCTCTCGTGCATTAATCTTCTGCAAAATAAACTTAATAAATGTCATAGTATAATTTATGTACAATTTTACAAACTTATACCTTTTTAGACAATATATAGTACTGACCTGAATAAATTCATAATATTATTTACTTTATACATTCATAATATTACTGTTTTATAATATTACTATTCATGATATTAATATTTGTTACAGTCAAAATATTACTGTTTTATAATATTACTATTCATGATATTAATATTTGTTACAGTCATATTATTACTGTTTTATAATATTACTATTCATGATATTAATATTTGTTACAGTCATAATATTACTGTTTTATAATATTATATTCATGATATTAATATTTGTTACAGTCATATTATTACTGTTTTGTAATATTACTATTCATGATATTAATATTTGTTACAGTCATATTATTACTGTTTTATAATATTACTATTCATGATATTAATATTTGTTACAGTCATAATATTTCTATTCATGATATTAATATTTGTTACAGTCATATTATTACTGTTTTGTAATATTAGTATTCATGATATTAATATTTGTTACAGTCATAATATTACTGTTTTATAATATTACTATTCATGATATTAATATTTGTTACAGTCATATTATTACTGTTTTATAATATTACTATTCATGATATTAATATTTGTTACAGTCATATTATTACTGTTTTATAATATTACTATTCATGATATTAATATTTGTTACAGTCATATTATTACTGTTTTATAATATTACTATTCATGATATTAATATTTGTTACAGTCATAATATTACTGTTTTATAATATTACTATTCATGATATTAATATTTGTTACAGTCATATTATTACTGTTTTATAATATTACTATTCATGATATTAATATTTGTTACAGTCATATTATTACTGTTTTATAATATTACTATTCATGATATTAATATTTGTTACAGTCATATTATTACTGTTTTATAATATTACTATTCATGATATTAATATTTGTTACAGTCATAATATTACTGTTTTATAATATTACTATTCATGATATTAATGTTTGTTAATGTCATATTATTACTGTTTTATAATATTACTATTCATGATATTAATATTTGTTACAGTCATAATATTACAGTTTCATATTATATTGAGGTGAACATTACTTTTTTTAGCACCATGCAAAGAATAATTTTAGGCTGGCTATGTTTATATAAATATGCAGGCTTATCTGTCCGTAGGCATAGGGTTTGGCGATCTCAATGCTATTTTAAAGTACGTTTCGTTGTTGACGTACTTTCTCTCAAAAAAATGTTTTTCTATGGGGATTACCAAGCAAAGCATTTGACACAATATTGCTTTTAAAAGTTTGATAGCTCAAAGAATACTGCAGAAGATGTCTATACCTTTTCGGAGAGTGAAGCTACGACTATTATGAAAGTCACCGTCCACAATTGTTTTTAAATGTTTAGAGCTGGCAATTTTGACTTGAAAGATGAAGACCACAGTTACCCCTCTTCAAGAAATAATGGATACAGACCTTATCACGGCCATGCTCGCTGAAAACACAGGATATAGATGCCATTCCTAGACAGGGTCATGATAGTCGTATAGTATAGAAGCATCTTATCATAATGGGATACGTTAATCGATATGAAATTTTACATAAATGAATCACAATTGTTCTTGAAGTTTTCATCGCTAATGACTGCAATATCTTGGTATATATACTGATCGCTTCCAGAACAGAAAAACAACCGAAATCAATAAACCGAAGAGATGTCATTTATCATCATGACAAATGCAAAACTACAAGTTGCATTGGCTGTAAAAGTTGTTGCGATTTAATTGGAATGATCTATCGCATCCTTCGTACTCCCCAGATCTTGTTTCATCCGATTATTAGTTCTTCTGGTTATTAAAAGAATTCAAATGGTTCTAATTTATGGCATGACGAATGGTTCTAATCTATAAGCGAAATAGAAATGTCTTCGAGGAATATTTCACAAGTAGGCCCCCAGTAATTTTTTAAGAAAAAAAATGCGATTGCCTGAGATATGTAAGAATCTAATAAAGTAGAAAGGTTCATATTTAAGGTAAAACTCAACTTCAAATAACGAATTCATATTCTTTTTGTATAAAAAAAAGAAATAAATTTATGAAACACTATAATAACTTATGTCACAAAGAATTCCGATTTTTATTTGATATTTTAATAAGAATTTTATTTGTTAAAAATTTTATTAGATTTTCTAAGTTAAATAAAACATACATGGTGATCAGTCTATTAATAGACATAATCTAACTCGAATAGCTTTCAGAAATATTCTACTTAAGAACAAATGCATTAATTCACTCTTTAGGATTACTCTACTGAAGACATTTCCTTCGATCCTAGATACAGAAAGACCTGGAATGACGGAAGTTAATATTTTATTAGTCGTTGATGCAATCCTTCTAATGACTTAGAATTATTTCCAGACAGAATAGAATTCGACTTCACTTAATGTCAGTTTGAAAGAAAATACTTTGATTGCTTAAGAATTATTTTGTTTTCTTTATACGCTTCTATTCAGCAAATGCTCCTCATTTCTTAATTTGAATGAATGAGATTCTGCTATAAAATTTTATTTAATAATTCTATCTGACTATGTACATTAAAATCGTAAAATGATCTGCAATTGGAAACAATTCAGACCGATGTATATTGTTTTCTTGCCGTACCAGTATAAGCGATAGAGAACAAAACATTTAATAACTTTTTATTTCAATATTTTATTAAATAGTCATGTTAAGAAAAAAAGAAAACGTTACAGAAAAAAATAAATATGAAGAAACTATGTTGAAACAAGAATTTTACATATTGCTAATTTCTTTTATCATTTTGTTGACCTTTCAATAAAAAACACATTTTAGATGCCTAATACGTTTACGTTTAATATAGAGATGTAATCTTATAAAGTATAATGTTATTAATGTAGTTCTTATAAGTTCATTAGTTTATTATCAGAGTTATGTTTTGATTAAAATAGATTTTCTGAATCATGAAGACGAAGAAATATTTCTGTAACGTTTAGACAGTAAATTTCTTATTTTATTTTCAGAATAATAATTTATTTAATCTCCTTTTCTTTGTTTAAAAAAATGTAATTGGATTTAAAAAATGTCTAAAAATGAAATCGGTTTCAGAAAATCTCAAATTCTAAAGGTAAGGGGAATCTGAATTTCATTTCACACTTCTTTCGTGCAAAGTATATATTGGTAAATAGTTATTCAGAACGGTCAAATAACTAATTCTTTATTCAAAAAAATAGCTATTTTTCAAATATTTAACTTAAAGTTTGCATGAATTCTGCAAAAGTAAACTTAATTCAGCTTTATTATCCATGTTTATTTTATATAACGCCAATTTCAAACATTTATGTATGTTGATTCAATGGCAGAAAGTAAATTGTTTTCAAATTAAGTATTGCAATAACTAAATTAAAATGTCTCTTTGAAAAAACACAATACATTAATAAATTAATTGCACATGATAATAAATTTTTGTCTCATAAGAATTATCTTTATATAAGGTAAAAATATTTCAAAATGCCGGCGTCCTGGCATAGGGGTAGCGCGTCTTTCCCGTGATCTGGGCGTCCCGGGTTCGAGTCCCGGTTTGGGCATGGTCGTTATTCTGTTGTTCTATCTGTGAGATGTGTGAATGTGCCCTCCTGTAAAAAGGGGTTGTGCAAGCGAATGAGAGATGCGGGAGTGGCAAAGTCGTACTCTTGGCCCTAGTTGATGCTGCTATAAAAAATAAGAGACGTTCCCCCTCAGGCTTAAATCGCTGTCTTCGTGACAGCGGGCTTATCAGTGGCAAGTGCCATAAGAAACAAACAAACATATTTCAAAATTCTATACTAAGTGAACAGTAATTATTTAAAGATATAGTATTTTCATTATGCAATAAATCTATATATCGAAACACTGCTGTAATAAAATTTTGCTGTAATGTGATTAAAGAATGCTGTATTTAAAAAATTTCTTGTATCTGCAAAGAAACAAAAAGTTAAACAATTTATCAAATAAATCATTTGTGTAACTTAATTTTTTTCCTTAAAAATTATTTTAAAAATCACAAGTTTTTGTGGATTTCTATTTATATTAAGAAAACGTTTTTGGCAATCTTTTGGTAAATTCACTAAAATTGATTAAATTATCCTTTGTAAAATTACTCTTAAAATATTTTATTAAATGTATGCATCACTTTAAAATATGCAGAATCTCATTTTTAATTTTTAACAAGAATCAAATTTTAACATTTAATGTAAAATTACTCGCTACTTGTATTCAAAACAAAAATGCATTAATTGATTCTACAAAAAAATTAAGTATTAGCTAGAAATATTTAATTTCATTAAATTTATATTTTGAACCACAAATATAAAACCAATATAATATAAAACCAGATGTATAAATGAATTTCTACTTTTTATATTTAGGAAAATGAAATATTTCACTTGGAACTCTTGTTTAGCTTAAATTGTATATTTTTCATTTAATAAATTCACAATTTTCTGCAAACGATTTTCTATATTTCTACGTATCTAAACGAAAAGCGAATTAACAAAGAGTCATTTTAATTTTTAATTTATTAATAACTAGGAAAAACAAATCCCTTGAATTTTTGAAATGTTACGAGGCTTATTTTAATAAATAATATACATGTTACAAGAATTAATAAGATTTATGCAAGCTGCATGCATAAATGTTATTAATGCATGCATGCTTGCATTGAATTGTGCATTGAATGAATTAAACTTTGTGAAATGCATGTTTTCATTGCTATGCATTTGTGCGTATTTGCATGTTAGCGAGTTTAAAATTCAAGCCACATATGTATTATATTTCAACCTGAAGAAAATCCTATCTTTTAAATCCTATCTAAATTATTTCAGATAAATAATGCTGTCCTTATCGAATAAACAGAGATGTTATTTACTTAATTTCTAAATATATATTTGAAAGAGGCTCTTTATCACTGCAAGAAAAATAATTATTGGAAATTGTTTTCTTTATTCTTCAGTTTTATTTTTTCCAATGAATTTTGTTTTCTTAGTTGGAGAAAGGCAGAACGGAAATTTAAAAGAAACAGAAAGGGAATAGAAGAAAGAAAACTGCAATATAAAAAAAAGAATTTTCAATATTTCTTCTTCTTGCGGTAAAAATGGAAACTTTATGATTATGATTGATGATGCAAATGATTTTTTTTGTACTGCAATCAATTAAACAATGAAAAAATTTAACACAAATATCATTTTTTGCATAAAACAACAGCAAATTTCGAGTTCAATTGTGTTCTGTATGAGTTAAAGTGTAACATTAATTTTAAAAAGAATGTTATGGGTTTCATCCTCTAACCATGCTCTAATCAGAAAAATTTTTAAAAACTATAGAGCAATAATGCTTAAACAAAGAATTCATCATTGGTGTTAGGGTGGCTGCTGAAGCTTCTTCTTCATGTCAGATCAAATTGTGGACCGATTTCCTCTAATATTCATCAATTATTCTTATTTAGTGGAATATTTTATTCAATCGTTCTCATTTGTAAAATTAAATACTCTTACTCCTTCAATAGCTTTAATATGAATCAATAAATTGTTAGTAAAAAAGGATTAGTTTTATACATAATATTATACTTTCAGTTGGAACAAAACGGGGCAATGTCGACAGAAGAAATCAAAATTCGAAACATAAGATCGCTTTAAATTTACAAATCCTTTATTTAGAAATGTTTTTAATGAAATAAAAGTTTAGTGATCATTTAGATAATTTTTTAAAAATATTCAGCGACAAATTTTCCGATCTGCACATAATGACAGTGTATTTTTTTAATCCAATTCAAAACCGAAGTTTTAAAGAAAAAAAATAAATTTTTGGAAAAACGATCAGAAAGAAATCATTGCAGGACGCGCGTAACCAAACAGATTCAAGAAAGGATTTCTTACTCATCACATTTAGGGCCAAGAAGTAGCAAAATTCAATCCATTGACAGTTGAAGTAATCGAAATGCAAACCGAAACATCAATCAAATAAATATGTATATTAGACTGTGTTATTTTGATACAGGATGAAAGTAGTGATGAGAGAGTGGACAAATATATGCAAGTTGTTTAAATAATTCAGTATGAATTATTTTTAGTAATAGCGAGATTCTATAGTGAATAAATTGTTTTATGAATATTCAAAGAATCTGCTGGACTTTTTATCTTTTTGCAACTTACATCATGCACCTATATCATTTAGTAGTATTAAAAAACCAATTTTAATGGATAATATATTTTACATTCAATATATCAGTTGCTACACAGAAATAAAATATCACTACTTCTATAATTTATTGTGAGAGGCGTAATGGATATGTTGGGTATTTGAGGATATCAATGATATGCTCACCCACTATACAACTGCTTATTGACTGATATAATACCCAGGTATATGAAAGAAGCAAATAGTCTTCCTCCTATTACACTTGAAGTCAACATCTGGCATTTAATGTCAAAAATTCGTACCTCACAGATTCCAATTCCAGAGTAATAAGAAGTGTCATCCGAACGATTCTGTACAATTCCGTTTCTTATAAATTCCCAGATAAAAGATTGTAAATACAATTAGGTTTTAATGGCGGCCGAAAAGTGCCATGAAAAAATTTCCCCGAATTATAAAACTATACCCAAGTGCATTATTATTTATTAAGGAAAAATTTTGAACGTGCAAATTACATACTATATAGTTTGACAACTGAAATCGCCAAACTGGCGAAATTTTTTCTTGTCGCTTTTTGGCCACCATTAAAACCGACAAGCACCAGATTACAACATTTGTAGATGCCAGGAGATATTTTCACAAATCGAATGACTCGGGAACAACATGCTCATTTATATAAGAATTATAAAAAGTAAGACTTGTTATAAATACCTGAAAGTTTTTATTTCTAATTCATATAGTAATGATCCTTTTGTTCGTTATTTAACTGTGTTATGTGAAGACAAAAAAAAAATGTAAGATTAATAATACATTTGGTAAATATTTTTATAAATTATGATCTATTCACTTGAATCACGTTCTTTCAAAACTTGCTCTGGTTAAAGATCCAGGTGTTGATTTCAGATTTTAATTTCTTTTTTTCAGGAAAAAAAAGTTGTAGCAACAAAAATAAAATTATTTTTCTTAACAAATAAATTAGATTGGATTTTCCAAAATGTATTCTAATGTTCTCTAAATAAATTTTCAATTTTAAATAAAGCAAAAACAAGAATTATTAAATTATAAAATTGGAAATAAAACTAAAAAAAGTGTTCATATCCATTTAAAAGTGTTATTATTATTTTAGTCGTGAATTTTATTTTGTAGATAAGATTTATAATTCATTTTATTGAAAATGTGTAAAAAGTTTCATTTATCAAAAATTCAATACAAAATATATAAAGTGTTTGAAATTCAGTTTCAAAACTCTGTATTATTTCAAATAAAAGTACTCAAATTTTATTTTGCAACATGAGAATTTGATTTGCAGTTGTATACTAAATATAGAATACTCAAACGCTTCGACGCTCATATGCAATTGCATTACTTCAGTTTCAAATTAAAAGATATTAACGTTAGCGAATTGAACTGCAATTAAATTTTCTGCACCGATAGAAATTGACATTCCCTAGAAGCATTAACGGAAATTACTCCACTTTTCTATCCAGGATTAATCATATTTACAGTTATAGAAGATGAATCAAGCTATTTAAATCTCTTTAAACCTCTCTCTTTAAGGAATCAAGCAGGAAATGAAATGCGCTTAACTCCAAAGTGTTGTGGCGCCTCTCTTGCACAATGCATGTTGAAATTTTAACACAAGGATTACAACATAGTTTGATGGGTTCTATAAGTTTTAAAATGGATGAAGAATTAATTTGAAACTCGTCTATCATGAATATGCATGAAAAGTTTGAGACTCAACGTTGTCTGAACTGATGCATGAATTTTGAAATTTCATTTATTGACTGATCATGTTTTGAATTGATTATTAAAGTCATTTTTTGACATTGAAGTTTGAGTAATTCATTTATCCTGTGATCAGTAAAATCATTTTTAAGATTAAAGTTTGAGTGATTGATTGATGCTTAGTTGAAATGATCATTGAAGAGATTTTTGAATTAATTGACGATTGAATTGATTGATTTTGCTTAATTGATAGAAGGGAAATTCATAAAATTTTCTTCCTGGATATGAGGAGAAATCGAATTTATAATTCATCGAATTGGTCTTAGAATAGTAACTTAAGCTTTAGATTGCGGATATATTTAATTTACTAATTGTTTTTTTAAAACAAGGATCTTGGCAACAGTCCATCCATTGGACAGTTACTTTTTCCTTCAACTCTTCCCTTTTAATAAATCTCTCTGTTCTACATAACTCGATATAATAAGGTTGTAAAACTCTCAGCAGATATAGAAATTAGATCCATTAATCCTATCATGGCACTAAATTCCATGATTAAGGGTATAACATTTATGTGAATCCGAAAACAAAGGTTAAAATTCAATAAACTCAGAATTTGAATTTTCAAAGAAAAGTTTATACTTACTTCACAAAAATCAGGTATACAAATAATAAAAAAAAAGATAATTTACAAATGGTTACAATTGAGTAATTAGTCGAGTGTTTTATTATCCTGTTATCTTTTATAGAATTTGATAAATGCAGCATATGTTATGAAATCCTTAATTTAATATCAACAATTAAAAATTTATTAATTGATGGGAAAACTAAATGCTTTTAACAGTAGTCAAAGTTAATCTGTATTCTTTAGAATATAATTACATTACTCATGTGTGTGTGTGTGTGTGTGTGTGTGTGTGTGTGTGTGTGTGTGTGTGTGTGTGTGTGTGTGTGTGTGTGTGTGTGTGTGTGTGTGTGTGTGTGTGTTATAAATAAATAGATAGGTATTTATTCAAAGGTATTTATTCGTTTTAAATTAATTACAATGATATTTTTTCGTGATTATGAAAACAATAAATAAATGAAAAGTTCAATATTAAGTTTTAAAGCAATTTGATGCCAGTTAGAAATGGAAAAATAACTTTTTTCTTTTTGTCTTTTATATCAAACTTCAATTTCTCTTATAGAATATTATGATTCAGGTGTATCAAAATACTTATCATATATCAACTAACTTTCATTTTTCATGAATATTTCCCAACATTTTCAAATAATACTCTTTTGCTTATTTATTCCAACTTAAGACTAAAATTTCCAAAAGAGATATAAATATTTTACAGACATATTAAATTCGATGATCTATCATATTATCAGATTTCATAATTGTATCACCCTTTTTCTGATTAAATAATATTCAATTTCTTATTTCCTAATACAGAAATGCTAAATAATTACACAAAAGTAAAATCAAATTACAGTATGCTCATCTTCATAATGATTTTTTTATTTATTCGTGAACTAATTTCTTAACCTCTCATCTCGTAAAAGCAATTTAGTTAAGTGAATATCGCTATTTTCACTTTACTTATAAAAAAAAATTTTTATTAGTGTTACTTAAGAGCTCAGCTCTAGAAAATCGCATACAATTTAGTATACAATCTTCCGAAATACCAAAGGATACATCATTAAATAAAAACGCAACTTACAAAATCTAATTTTCTTTTACTTTGTACTTACTTAAATAAAGCATATAGTTCCAAGTTAAATATTTCAAGTTTTAAAAACATGCAAATGATACTCCTCACAGCTTAAATGTTAAAAACAAATTAAAAAGCGAATATATTAGCTGTTATCATTACAGCATTTCACTTTGCTCTTACTTAATTAGAATCGTTGCATAATTTATAGCCTTTTTTCAGAGAATGTACAATATAACCATTCATTTGAATTTCGACGACCGTTCTGGAAAATGCAATTATTTTCCTTTCAAATTTCCTAACTCTAAATCTTCATTAAATCTCTATTAATCAATAGAGAGAAAGGGGAATTGCTTTTTTAAATTAGATTAGATTAATTTTATACCGCTCTTGAAAGATAATTAAACTTGATTACTCTAGATCTCCGAAAACAGTTTCCTATTAAGAATTCAACAAATGTGTCCATTTGGACACTAATGCATTTACAATTTCTATGACTATTTTAATAAATTAATTAATCACCAAGCTTAGTACGATAAATTGCCAGAATCATTATTAGTCCAATCGAAATTACCTTTACTGTGCAACGACTAATATTCTTGTTGTATAAAAATATTCAACCATGGGCCATATCGGATAAGTTAAATAAACTATATCGGATGATCCAATAAAGCAGGTATTTCCTACATTTTAACTGTGACGTTTATTTTTTGTGTTAAAATTAAATAAAAATTATGTACTAATTTATAACTAATATAATAATTTATATGCTATTTGTACATTACATAATTCGATCGTTTTCAACAGATAGATTATACGAAAGATAGATTATACGATTATACGATATAGATTATACGAACTATAGATTTTACGAAAAATTTCTGTGCACACATTGCGTAACTTCGTTATAAATAGATTTATTGTCAAAAATTTATGCGATGATATTCTAACCCAAATACTGTTTCACAAAAGAAGAAACATTTCTACTCCATTTTCTTTTCTATTATTTTTTATTTTTTGAGTCTCCATTTATTTTCTTGCAACTTTTACATTTGACGTATCGATCGATAAACTCTTCCAGCTCTTTAATGAATTACCGTCTGATAATCGACACAAATGCCACTGCATCTAACTTCCTCGGGCTTATTGCCATTGTTACAAACAGTCTCGAATAGTTTGAGTAGTTTCGATCGGAAAATGTATATTTATTACCTTATTTATCACATCTGCTCCTTATAAAAATCAATATTGATAAATCTTATCTGTTTGCATAGTATGGGCCATAACAAAAACGCTACTTTACTTTCTTAATAAACATTTAAATTATCTGCTATGTGAACTAGCTCTTTTTTCAGTCATTTTGGAGACAGAAAGCCTTTTGAGGGCCTAATAAGAAAAAAATTTGTTGCCACTCATTTTCAGTTATGAACAAATAGTTTTCTGAAAAAGAAACGTCTGATATAATACTCTTTCAGATATTATTATAGAAAACTACTAATGTTTCTCCTGAACTCAATTGTACTATAAGAAATTTGTTGTCCATCTGACTATAATTTTAATTTTGAAATGAAAAGTTGTTTGCGTTTAGGTATAGTTTTCGATAATGAATTTGAAGTCAATAAAATGAAACCTGGTGTCCAAATGCATGTTTTTACCTCTGTATAAAATAGGATACCTTTTACAGTTGTTGCAAAGTTCGTGTATTGATACCTTGTTTTAAATATTCTAAAACAGATATTTTGTTTGAACCCATATGTTACTACTTTCGAAGTAAAAAAGGATTAAAATCAACATACATTTTTATGTGCTTAGTTAAATTATTCCTTTCTTTCATTATCATATGCACATAATGCAGTTTCGGATTCAGAGTTTAAGACTAACTAAGCTACATCGACAAAAAAATTTAAAAATTGTATCTTCTTCAAATATGTTTATCAATGACTTATTCAGTTTGACATATTTGATAATATTTTAAAAAATATTTATAGAATTTGAATTTGAAATCTAATAAAAAATATTAATCAAAATAACTACCGTGAACGTTGTTAGATTTGGGAAATCCCCTTCAACAGAATGTGTTTAGACATACTTTTTAGTATGTGAAGCAAAATTGAGGACTATAACTTTGTGTCATATTTTGAATATCTTTTATTCTGATAAATGAATAATAATCTACAAGAAAAATTTCCAGTTTACAACCATCGATCCCTTTTTCTGATGCATTTTTTAAACTTTTTATAATAATATATATGCACACTATTTTCAATCAATTTAATATCCACGTAGGTTCATGTTTTGACATGATGATGTAGATTTCCCTAATCCCTTTCATCATTTTTTTATTTTTATCACAAAATGTGCATGAAATCTACAATTGTCTCATTTTATCAAAATCTTTATCGAGACAATCACAAAGCAAAAATTCATGTAGAGGGAATTTATTAATTATTTTTGAATTCGTCTAAATGGATAAAAAGAAATATGAGCTGATATTTAGGGCCGCTGTGGCCTGGTGGTAAGGTCTCGGCTTCGGAACCGCAGGATTTCAGGTTCATGACCCGATTCCACAGAAGAACCGTCGTGTAAAGGGATCTGTTTCACGTTGAATCCGTCAGGACCAAACGTCCTCCCGCTGGTGTGGTGTGGAGAGGGGGTGCCAGCTCAGGTGTCACCCTCGTCATCTGACAGCGGTTCAAAATGACGAGGTCCGACCCAAAATAGCCCTAGTGTTGCTTTAAAACCGAACTTTAATATAACTAAACCAAACCATAATCCGGAATATTTAACATTTATATTTTAACCATTTCAATTTATTTTTGACTGGCAAATATAAATATCACTTATGAAAAAATTGTTTTCATATTCCTTATTTCAAATGTATTAGAAACAATATGAATGCATCAAACAAGAATTGCTAGAAAAGCTGGAAAAATATTTTAAAATATAAAAAGTAGAAGGAGTTAACAATTTTTTTACTTTTCTATTTCTTATTTATATTTTTATTGTATATTTCATAGGTATTTATTTCATCTGATAAGTATTGAAGTAGGCAGGATTCGCAGGAGTTTCTTTTGGAAATATTTTATATCGAAATTTGTGACAACGAATTGTCGAATTGTTCGAAATTACTACCGGAAAGTTCAAAGATACACGTTAAAGGTTTTAATAAATTACCTCACTTAGCGTTATCTTCAAGCCACTACGGGGGATAATCCTTTAATGGCTGTCAGCATTAATCATATTTCGTAAAATAGTATTGCAAAATTAACTACTAGCAGTTAATAATTTTTACATTTTTATTCTGTTAACATGATATTTTAATTCAAATTATACCATGTAAGGCAAGAACATATTTTATAAAAGATTATATTATTGTAAAAATTATTTATAACTTTTTTCTACCAAACTTCCATATGTTTGAAGAAATTAAAATAGAACTAAAGAACATGTTACAGAATTTTCACCAATATTTGCCAAATCCTGCCAAATAGTAGAAAACTTGCTAACTATTAACCAAAGAATACACATTTGACAGTTTATAGTCATTAACATATTTGGCAGTTTATCGTCTTTAAAATATTACTTTAGTTATTGTACCATATTCTTTAGTTTAGCTAAATTATTCAATTCAAATATTCTTTCTTGAAGTAACATGAAACATGTGGAAAGAAATTTAAATTGAATTTATTTTAAATTGTTTATAATTTATATTTCAAATGTTTAGAAAGCGTCAATTACTACATCTATTAATATTAAAAATAGTTTTTTACTCATCAAAATTCAAATAAAAAATTATCTGGGTTTTTTTTTCATTCAATTAATAAGGTCGAAAATAATTTACAGTTTCTAAAAGTACTTCATGAAAAAAATATATATTTCTGCTATTGAGTTAAGCATTTTTCACTTTCAATTATTGATAAATTTATCTATTAAATAATGTAAAATAAAAGAAACAGAAAGGAAAGGAAAATAAAAGAAACAGACTTAAACTTTAACAATTTTAAAGTACATTTTTCACAGAAAGATGCATTACATAATACGAAATTAGGTGTGATCAACTTGGAAGATTCTTTGTAAAAAAAAAAAAGATGTTATTGAATCTCCAATATCCCGGTAGCCTGAATAAAAAGAAAGAAAATAAAAAATCATGTATTTTGAAAAAAAAAATCATTTATATTCATCTTTTTCAGCTTCCATAAAAATATTTTAAATAAATTTTAAAACATTTTAGAATATCATTCATATTATTTCGTTTGATTTACTGGTTTAAAGCTCATCAGAAATAGATAATTTATTGTCTTATGATTGCACTTTATAGCTAAATATATAAATAATTAGTCTAAATTCTATAACAATACTTCATGTTATAAGGAAAATTATGATGTTGAAAATAGCTGATTTGTGATTCAGTTCAGAGTAAATATATTCAGTTCAGATATAAAATATTCAGAGTAAAAAATGAAAATCTTCGCTACTAAAAGTATATTTTTTTTTTCAAAATACGAACAAAAAAGATGAAACAATAAAATTTTCTTAAACTCACATTAAATTATGCAACTGAATTCTTTGGCATTCTTTTGCAAAATTCTTTAGAATTCTAGTAGAATAGAGAATAAATTCTTTTTGAAATTATACTTCTAACTTAATAAAATGGTAAGTAATCTTTCAGGCTTTTAAAATAAATATTGTTTATTTTATTGAATGTTACTTTTTCGCTATCCATTTAATAAAAAATAAGAAACAAAGAATAATACAAAAGATAGAAATATTGTATCAGAAGTCCGTGAAAGAATATGTATTATAATGTTTAAAATTTTATTTTGTATATTTTAAGAAGTAAAACACTTTTAATTCACTAAAATATACTAGATAAAATCGGAGTCAGTGTAAAATCTCCTGCATAAAATATTATCTTAAAATCGATATTTTCTTACCATTTCTATTTAACCAATGTTGCTCGTTTCAATATGAAAGAGGAAAAATAATAATCTCTTTCTCTTTTCACTTTTAGATGAGATTTATAAATCTTTATCAGAGAGATTTGGAAATCCACCTGAAGTTCATAAAAAATATTTCGTAAAGCAATTTGCATGACTTATATATTTCAAAGATTTAGTCTGTTTAATCTTATCGACATCATTGAAAGTAAAAAAAGAAAGTCGTTTGGAATTTAAATATAGAAGAAATTGATTGAACATAATTTAAAATTTTCGAAATTTATTTGGCAATAACAAATTTAAGGAAAGAAATAAAATTTTTAAAAAATATTGAGTTTTACAGACATGGGTTCCAGAAAAGTTCATTCGAAAATTCTATTCATGGAAAGAATTACCTTGTTGGGATGAGAGAGAACAAAGAAACATATAGGCTGGCCTAGATAGAATTCACTAACTCCTAGATAATTAGAGTATAGTTAATCACTTAAGTAGTTCAGAAAAGCCATGCTATTTTATAGGTAAATTATTATTTTATTTCTGATGTTCATTAAAACTAGGAATCACTTTTCAGTTAAACTTTATCTATTCTTGAAATAATATTTTTTTTGATAACTTTTAAGCTATTGACTTCAAAATTCCGTTAGTTGTAAGGAGTTATTTAAAATTCCTCGATAATGAAAAAGACATCTTTTAAACTCACGAACCAATTGTGATTGAAAAGTTGGATTTTAATTAGAAATATGAGCTATAATATCTTCACTGAAATCTCAATAAATATTTACCTCCAGAGAAGTAGTTCAAATTCAAAGGAAGCCACTCAAATTAAGGCATTAGAAAACAAAAACATATTAAGCTCCCTTCATAATACTGAAAAATCTCTCAAAATAACATTTCATTTCCTAATCTCAAGTACAAAAAGTACAATCCTAGAAAAAAGACAAAAGAATTGAGAAAAATCCTTTATAGAAAAAGATTTAATTTGATAGCAAATACAAATAACGTTTTTATTTCAAGGAACAATATCGGCAAATAATTTTTTTCTTTAATTCTTTATTATAATGATTAAAATTGGGTTTCTTAAAAGATATATCAAATATTTTTCAGCTATAAAACTTATAAAAAAATCAGATTATTCAATTAAATTATTAAATAATTATCAGCTTAAAGCAAATCAAACTATCAAAATTTCATTATATTAAAAAGTTTCAGCTGTAAAATTTGGAGTCGAGTAATTAAATTAGAATGGTAAAAAATCATTAATATAAAGGAAATCAAATTATTAAAATTACATTTCGTCTAGGTAATACAATATTTTTAATAACTTTGAAATCCATTATGTACTGATTGTCTAAAAATATCTACATTTAATAGGCATACTTTTGAATCTACATATATTCCTTGTCTATGAAATTTCGCCATTAAAAAGTGAAATGTATGAATTCATATAATTTCATCATTGCGGTGACGGAATTTAAAGGCCATATATAAATAAGATTACAATGAATAGATTTGGTAAATTATATAATTATATGAGGAGATTTGGTATTTCTTTTATATGCAGTTTACTTCAAATTACATATTTCTTACTTCTTTATATAATATTGTGTTTATAAGTTAAAAATAAAAATTTAAAGAATAATATTCAAAATTAATGCATATGTGAAAATAAAATTACATTACGATTCTCAGAATCTTCAGTAAAAAGTTATTTTATCAAAATTGCAAATAATGTGAAAAAAGATTAAGAAGAAGGAAGGGATGAATCAATTAATATTGGCTATTTTATTTTAAATTTATTACTTAGAACGGGAACTTGCAATTTATGTATTTATAAAAGAATAAGATTCTCTTAAAACTTTTTGTAAGATTTCAAATATTTCTTTTGTATATTAGTAAATTTTATTTGTAGAAATAAAATTCATTAATAATCATTAAATAATCAACTAATAACCATTTAATAAATGATTATCAACTCATCATTTCCCAGATAAGTTCGAATATTCTATATAACAGGAAATCATATAAGAGTTAAAGCAAGTGAAAGAAAATTTAATTAACCTTCCTAAGATTTCTGTGCATTAAAAGTATTAAAAAAGGAAACCATTCGTGAAACACATGAGCTTATCCATGCTCAATTATAAACTACTTTTTAAAAATTAGCATTTCTGAATTTAAGTTCATCAGAAAAGCATGAGAAGATTTTCCCTTCTCAAGAGGGAAAAGGAAAAGTTAATTTTATTTCCATAATTGTTTTTCCTGAAGATGGTTAGCATGATTGCGTTTTGAACTCCTTCAATTGTGAAAACGAAATCTTTTCCTTACTAACGGAAATTATTTTCTTCCATGATAAATTTCCACTTAATGAATTAAATAATCTTTAAGAGGAATGAAAAGTTAAAAAAATAATGCGTGTTTATCTTTTTAATAAATTCATAATCTTGAACAAAACTCTTCTAAAAGTGTATATTTAATTATATTTAAAGTTTCTATAAACATTTGAAGTCTTATAAGAATGCGTATGAATTTAATTTTCGTACTCCTCTGCTCAATCTTTTCTAAAATTAGTTGACACAGTTCTTTTTTTTTTTTTATTTTAAACAAACAAAATGTTGCTTATGGAATTATCACACAGCTTCATGTTAACATTATAAAAATAAAACTGATTTTTATTAATTAAAGAATATTCAGGATTATTTAAAAATATTCAAGATCATAAAATGTCATTTAAGGTTAATATATCAAAGTCCAAAATTTACTTTGTGTTTATTCCTGTGTCAATTATAGAAAGTTGTAACGAAATGTTTGTGAAAGAAAATCTTACGGAAAATATCCTTGCGGAGATTCTTCCTTGGAAAAGTTAAAAAATATAATTTTTAAATAAAACAGTAAATTATAAAAAATCCTTTCCAAGTAAATGAAACACAGTGTATAAAAATGCTTATCAATGATTTATTTTTAATTTTCATATAATCTTGCTCATTAAATGGTGTAAAACTAGCATTAACAAATACGAACTACCCCTATCACGAATTGAAGAAGAGAAATAATATACATATCGCAGACACCAAGATGAGGTACAAGTAAGGTAAATTAAATAAATTTCATGGTTTTCAGTAGGTAAATAAATTTTTGAAATTTAAATTTAATAAAATATTTTTTTCCGAAAAGTTAGATTTTTTTGTATGATATTTTTATTTAAAGTATGATAAAATAAGATAATTGCATTAAATTGATTGAGAGGTTATGAGCAATTACTTAAAATAATTCTTTGGTAGATGTACCTGAATAATATATTTCGATGGGGGGGGGGTAGAAAACAGCATGAAAAAAAATTGTAAAAATTCTTCAATTCCTCTAAAATTATTATTGTTTAAAAATTGTGGCTCATTTTTTGATCTAAATTGCTCTTTATTAAGACAACCTACATTTAAAATTTTTATATCTAAAGTTATGAAGTTTCATTTGAATTTGTACAAAAGTTGGTTAAAGTTAACATTTTTGAAATTAAAAATACTAGATCAAACTTTTGTAAAAAATTGTGTAAATTTAGAATTTTTCTGAAGTTGTAATAATTTATGCTTAAAACTGATATTATTCTTGTAATTTTTTGTGCATTTAAATCTTAAAAATACTTGATATATTTATATATACATACAAAACCATTTGAGTTAAGAATTTTGTAAAGTTCATTAGTATAAACGAGAAAGAGCCTTCTGTGATTGAATATGCTTCTACCTGGCAGCATTGAAATAATCTGCAATTTTCAAAATCAGAGGGAAAAAAATACACAAATTTTACTAAAATTTGTAACTTTTAATCATAATAATTGATGAAATATGAAGAAAAATTACAAAATATAAATAAACTTGTTACTCCTTCAAGATAGTGTTGAAAGCAAACGTTATAAACATAAAATCAGTTGATACAAAGAAAGAACTTTATGGGTAGACAGTGGTTTCTCGCATACTTTCTAATAAATGTATCTGTGTATTAATACCCATATGAGATTTTCGAACAAAGTCTACAAAAATCATATTAGCGTGAGAGCTAATATACAAATACCAGAAAATCGGATGCATAGCTCGGATACTTTTTTCTAATTGATTCTTGATTATTAATCCCTGGTATGTTGTTGATAATACTCAAAAATCGAATTTATGTTTTAGATGCGTTTTTCTAATCTATTGGAATCAAAATTCAACACAGAGCAACAATCCGACAGATGGCGCTGATCGAACGACTTAGTTAGAAATATGCAAATGAGATAGGCGAGTATAAATACTTTCGCTCTTGATTCAGAACTAGTTCTCCGTTGCATGCCATGTAAGTGAACAAGGATGCTGAGAGGGAAAGAAAAAGCTTCATTGATGAAATTGTTTTACCTAAACCTGGAATCAACGACAGCTACTCTGCGTAAATTCAGAAAAAGATGAAAACTGGAAAAGGGCCTTTAATAGTAACAGGCCCCGTAAAACTTGTTCAGTGATTGGAGGAAACTGGGTCGCTGGAGGGTCGTGTAAGGTCCGAACGACCAAGTCGAAGGCAGACACTTTCGACGACTAGCAGTGTGCAGGGGAAGCTGGTAGAAACCAAGTTCCCATGGCCTCTTGAGTCACCCGATCTGACATCAGCATACCAGGGAAATTTAAAATCCTGGGCATATCGATCTCGTTCATCCAATCTGTTGGAATTGAAAGATGCAATCCGCCAAGAGCTGTCATGTATACAGCTGGACATGCCGCATTCCCCCATTGCTGGATTAATGACACGGTTGCAATGTGTTATCACTTGTGGTGACGGACGTGTGGAACATATATTGCTATAATAAATGATTTTGTAACATTATTTTTATTATTTATTTATTTTTATTATTTCTTAATTTTAAAAAAATCCCGTGACTTATCGATGCTAAATGTGCAAGCCGTTTTTTATTTAGCTTATTTTTCAGGGTTTTATAAATTTTTAAAATTTTTACGAACTTTTTGTCCAGTATCCTGTATTATCCTTATATCACATATCATATATAACATTATCCTTATATCATATATCACATAAAATTATGAACCTTAACCTGAGCCTCAAATGTCTTTTATGAAATTGATGAACAAAAGTTTTAAAATATTAATGTTTTGAGTAAATTTAATAAATTTTACAGAATTTTTCTTGTGATTCCTGCCGATATTTTTATAATGAGGTGGCTTAATCGTGTAATGCATGCATTCGTGATTAATGCATTCAAAAACGGAGTTTACATGCATGAAAAAATACAGACCAATAAACTATTCACATTTTAGATGTTAAATCTGTGCACCAAATCTTATGTATCTAGTGCTTAGATTCTATAGTTATCTAATTAACTTATACTCGAACAACAACATAGACTTTATCAGAGCGGATTTTGTTCAGAATTTAGTCTTAAGTCCGGATACCAAATTTCACACATCGAGCTCAAAGCGTTCGTGCGTTGTTATGTTCACAGACAGACAGATATGAGCATAGTGAAAAGTTCATCAAACGTCAAATGTAATTCGTCAAACTGTAGAATTCAAATTTTTTATATTACATTTTCAATATTTTTTCTAAAGTAAATTTGAATCCTCTAAAGTGAGAAATGCTCTTTCTAAACAATTAAATCATTCAAGCGAATAAATGAATTTGTATTTAAAAAAGAATAAATTCCCATCCATTTACTCATTATTTAAACACTAAGATGATTTTGTTTATCACTTACCCTTAAATATATGTAATTTTTGCCGTAAATTAGATCATACTATTACAGCTTTTTTTTTAATCTCGTACTTTTATATATGTTGAAATAATTGGGATTAATTGTTCAATGCCTTAAAAAATTTTTTAACTGAATCAGAACATATTTTCAGAACAGTTGTTATACTTAAATGTATTTTATACTTTTTATACTTTTTTCTCTGGAAACTACAAATCTGTTAAAACATATAAAGTAATTAACTTCGCGTCATCTTCACTCCAACTTCATTTAAATATAAGAAAATTTAGTTCTTATAGGGCAATTATGGCTTAATTACATTTGTTTAATTTGCATAACGAAGACTTAATGGAATTTTGTCACCAGGAAATTACGATCAAAATAAAGAAAAATCTGCTTTACACGTAAAACGATGAAAATAAAATTAATTAGTCTAACATTACACTATAAAGACCTCTTAACAGAAAGAAAACAGAGGTAAGATTTCTAACAAGGCAAGAGTAATTTAAAATATAAAAATGGCGAAATGGCGTCAAATAAAATCTTTACTTACGGTACTGAACCATGAAATTACATCTAAACATTGAGAAAATTATCTTTAATCAAATTTAATTGCTAAAAATGTTTAAGGTTGATAAACTATATTTTATTCAGATAAGGCTTCCTATGACATAAATTAGTTCGCAATCGTAAATGCGTCTGTACTTTTAAAGATAAGACATATAAATTACATTAATTAATGCTTTTTTTTGTAAATGATCTTGTTTATAAAATTAAAGCAGTATTATCGACTGTAAATTCTGGGAATTCAACGATAAATTTAAATATTTAAATTATCGTTATCTTGCTTCATTTCGAAGACTGTTTAGAAGATAAACATATATTTAAAAGTATCTATAATGTTTGTATCAATTTGTTAGTTAATGCTTTTGCTATAGATTGCTATCTTACAAATATATATACTTTTGATTAAAGGGATAAGCACCCACATGCAAATTCGTATCTAATATGATTAAAAATACGCATTTTTAATCATATTATATCTGAAATATAGTCTCAATAAAATAAAAATAAATTTTCCAAGTAATATTGTTATTCAAAACAATTTTAATAAGTTTTTGAATGAATATTCGAAAAATAGGAATCAGAACAGTCTTTTAATCGAAAATTATTCCTTGAAAAAACAAAAAGTTATTTTTTTATACCTTATTATGACTATGGTAAATTATTTTCATTGTTATCTAATTGTATTTTTAATAGCGAAAATTTTAAATTGTAAGATGAAAAGTCGAATTAAAAGTTTTGTATTCAAGATTGGAGAATTTCTTGCTAAATGATATTTTCTCGAATATAATCAGTGTTTAGTTCTAAACTCTTTTCATTTTGTTTTATAATATTATTTAAGATATTATGTTTGTATCCTAATATCAAATCAATATACAATTTTAGGAAATGAATTATATATTTAAATGATTGAAGTTTCTAAATCATTTTTTAAAGAAATATGTAGAATGCAATGAAAATTTAGAATTTATTGATGTATAAAACTTAAAATGTAATATAAAAAACACTCGTACCGAAAATTTATATAGTGATCTTTTTTACACATCTTTTCGTGATAGGTTCTCTAGGTCTAAATTTAAAATTTTGGAACTAAATGGTGGTGTACGAAATATCATCGAGTAGCATAGATATAGAGAATGTTTTAAATGATGTTAAATAACTACAATATTTTTTTCTTTTGTAAAATAAATCCTAATGTTAAATTTTTGTTTCTTTGCAGCTCTGCATTTTTTTTATCTAAGCTGCCACTCAAGCAGCATTAATGTTAACTAGTTTAAAAATCCAGTTACACCACTCCTTAATAACTTAGCACTCGAGAAAAAAGTTGTTGTTGTTCAAATGCTAAATGTATTTCAAGAGTTCTGCTTATTAATATTTTGATAAGGAAATAAACTTGTGATTATCAGGAAAAATGAATTAAAAAATACCCATTCTTATTTAGATGCTGATCGAAAAACATTAAATACTTCTTCCTATATTATGCAGAATTTTTAAAAATTCTCCATAAATATCTCTCTTAGAAATTTTTTAAAAACTGATACATTTTACAAATAGCATCTTTCATATTTGCAAATGTTTCAGACCAATTATAACATATAATGCCTTTTACATATATCAAAAATGTAATTTTCTTTTCTAAAACATTTCAAGATATTGGATAGAAGAATTTACATTTGAAACCAAAGAAACTCGAAACATTGATAATTTTTTAACAATATTCAATGCTAAAATACGCTCTTTCCAGTGTTATTAGTATTATTTATATATTTCATCATCACGATATATTTCATACAGAGAAATTAGTTTAGGTTGTTAAAAAGTAGGAGATATCCACTACTAAGTACTTACGCTGAAATAATGTTGAAAGTGAACCCCAAATTTCGCCATATAATTGAATAGAAATTTTTAAATAGTTAAAAAATAATAATTTATCTCACTAATTATAACTCTTCAAAAATCATATTTTATATTCTTTCCCATAAAGACATTATTTATTGAAGTTTTGAATAGATCTCTTCTTCAGTTAATAGCAGTTGTATAAGAAACTCAAATATTAAATTCATATCCCAAGGCATGTATAATCTTCCTTTCTCTATAAATTAATTATTAAAAAAACCAACGATAAGTAATAAATTTAAAGTTTTTAATAAAAATCTAGAGGTTTTTGTATTTAATAGATGCCATATTGCGTTAATTAATCGACATCACGTTTGATATAATGCATAAAACGACTTTTAAAACCATTTCATATTGACTATATTTTACTAATACCAATGGCATTTTTTTACTAGTTACTGTGCTAATTAAAAGTAAACAGAGAATTAATGCAGTCAAAAGAAAAAAAATTTAATATCTGATAGGAAGCATTATCGCATTGTAATATTTTAAGCCTGATTCGCTTCTCTTGTATAGTACATATGGTTTCATTGTGTCAGCTGCTTCAATCTCTGCTTTAGGATTATTGCATCCCGTAATTTACAGAAAGAGTGTTGGTCTAAAAACTTTTATTATCTTATATTTAAATTGTCTCGCCTTTATTTCTAAATCTGGCTTAAAAATTCGTAAAATTACATGATGTTGTTAAAACCATTATTTATTTTATTATCTGCTTTTATATAATATTATTTCATTTCTAAATCAAGTTTACAAATTCTTAAAATCTTATCAAAGTAATAAAAAAAATTTCCATTAAAGTTGAAGCATAAGTTTACAAACAAGACTTGGAAATTAAATATTTTTCTGATATGAATGTAAATTTTTGAATTAAAAGTTATTTTGTGAAAACCAGTTGCATGATTTAAAAGATTACTGAAGATTTCAAAAGCTAATACATGAGTCGTTATACAATAAATTTTTAAAATGCAAAACTAATTCTCATATTATTTTTTAAAAAAATTTTAAGGGGTATAAAAATTATTCTTTTATAATATGTTTCCAAGTTATTCAGAAAAATATTAAAATTAAGTTGAGCTTCTAATATAATTAAATTTTGAATTAATAATCGAAATGAATTTCAGAACTCCTGCTGTGCCAAGTACCTACTGCCCAGAAAATAACTATTTATACATTTACTATTTATACCCTTTCAAAGAAAAAGAAATGCAATGCGTATTTGGAAAAAAAAAACATTAATGTAACTTTTCGAAGCTGAACGAGAATTTATGCAATTGACACGTGACCAGAGTTTGGAATGTATTCCGTCAGACGATAGGAAAAGGAGTCATATTGATTTCGGATCGATGGATATTTAATAACTTTTGACAGGTTGGTTATAAAAAACATAAATATCTTAAAAATAAAAGCATTGAATTCTTAAGGAAAGTCAATGAATTTAAAACTCTTATTTCATTCTGACTCTGAAGTATGAACTTCTCATGTGTTATGTATCTTACAGTGATTTATCATTTTTGAAGATAGCTTAGAGGATGAAAATATTTCTAAAATAACTGAATAAAATACTAGGAACTACTTACAAAGTTCTGTATTTTGATTACTTTTACTGAATTTTCACTTAAGGATCAAATTTATCTACTATTTGGATTTTCAGTAGTGCTTTTAAAAAACAATTTTTTAAGATACATGTGATTTAATTTGTTATATATGGCTATTATGATATTGAATAAAAATATATTGTTATATATGGTTATGATATTGCATGGGTCTTTAGCAGACTATCAAAATAAAGTTTCCATAACACAATGTGACTGACAACCAATAGACTTGAACATTTCCATCCATTATCAGCCATGTATAAAAAAAAAATTGATTGTTGAATTCGGTGATTATTCTTATCAAGGAATATTTAAAGTCAAATTAAAAATGAATAATTTTCTAAAGAAATAAATACCAAAAAAATATTGTTATAAATCTATAATATAGTTACCTTGTGCAATTATTTTCAAGAAAAAGATTTATAATTTTTTATGGATACTGAAATAATGCCAAATCTATAATTTCCGACCACGGCGGTAAGCTTAGCTATCATTTGGTGACAAAAAATAAAGGTTCTAGAAAATACAAGAATTTCGACGATATCTTTATTAGGAGTTGATATAAGACGATTCTTTTACAAATATCTATGCCGTTTCGAAGACCGTATATAAACTCAAGGCGCTAAAACTAGTTAGTCTAGTGAATTCTCTCTTTGGAACATCAATTTGCAGAATGTTCTTTATTGTTGCGCATTCTAAACATGTTACTGTTTTGAGTTAACAATTTGCTATTTTTTTACATTCTGAGCTTCAACAAATGTTGTTCTTTGAATACATCGCAATTGAGGTTTTGACACGTACTTCATTTTTCTGTGATATTAAGGGTCGTTTTCCATTATCGAACTTCCGGGACTTCTTTCACTGAACATCCACCGTACGATTTTCATAATAGTATCATCAAAATCTATTCATTTCACTATTCATGTGCAACAGCTT
This sequence comes from Argiope bruennichi, assembly GCF_947563725.1. NCBI lineage: Eukaryota > Metazoa > Arthropoda > Arachnida > Araneae > Araneidae > Argiope > Argiope bruennichi. The sequence continues at coordinate 64,331,390 of NC_079152.1, read as the reverse complement.
TATAATTAAAGCCGCAATTTAGGACTGCTTTAATAACTTTCTCACAAATAACATGTTGCTTGAAAAAGAATGTTGAAACGATGAGTGGCATTTGCATATAATTCTCACTCACGTGCTTTTAGAATTTATCACAAATGAATTTATATGATTTTCTTATTTCCTTCCCTATAATTAATCAAGTCAAGATGAACTCTTTGAAAGGACAATGTCAGCTTTAAAACCCCAGAATGACAGTTTTCTTCCTGATCTCTACTTGCCTTCAGACTTAGTAAGCCTTAATCCTGTTGTAGTAATTTGAAACGATGGAAAGCCAGCCTTCATCTTCATTGTTTAATTTTATTTAAAGATTTCGAAGGCTTCCTCTGAATAGTCCTGGTGTATCTTAAATTAGAAATCAACTGAAACAAATCGAAAAAATTAATAAAAAGACATTGTAGAGCTGCTAATTTTCTCGCATGCTTCAACAAAACCGGGTAAAAAATTTAAATGTTTCTCTACTTAATTATTCTTAATAATTAAGTATTGTGCATTCCAGATTGCAATCTAACAGCATTCGACTATCGCGAAGAATAATGCATAATTAAAATTTAAGGCGTCTAACAAAATATGAGACAAATTTTCATCTAACGGCACAACAATCTTGTAAAGCAGATTAAATTAAACCTCAAATGGTGTGAGAGAAAAGTGGTTAATGATAGGAATTATTAAGTGATTAACCGCCGAAATATGTGTAAAATGATAAATATAAAAATATGCATCTGCTTTTAAACAGTATTAAGTTGATAATGATTAAGCTTAGTAATTATAACGGCAATAAGCTATCCTAATATTTACATAAATCGTTTTTAGCTCATTGAATAATTGAATTAAATTACTCCTCTCGACGCGTGGCGCCATCTATGAGATAATAGGAGGAAAATTTATTTTAAGATCTCATAATATTTATAAAATAAACTTTTAAAGAATAAAAATGTAAAATAAAAAAATCTGCATTTTACATTGTAGATGATAATTATTTTAAAACTTTTATAATTAATTTAAAATTTTAAAAAGGAAGAATTTTTAGGTACGTTATGATGCTAACTGTAAGATTTTCTTTTTCAAATTACTTGCAAGACATATCTGTTTAGTCAGAGTACAATATCAGTTTAATTTTGCCCTTTTCAACCCTTTTTATAAAAAAAAAAAGAAAACACGTGCTTAACATGAGGGAGCTTTTACAAAACTTTTTGAAGAGCGGTAATATAAGCACTTAACTCACGATCAGAGTTTGTAATTTGACTTGATCCCTGTCACGAGATTTGGAAATGAGTCAAATTTGTTCTAAATCTGTGAATAGTTAATAACTTTTCAGAAATTAGTTAAAAAGAGAAAAAAATCTCTAAAGGATTGAATGTTTAAAGCAAATCGATGAATTCAATATATCTATTTTATTATGTGATAAATAAGACTTTATTCAAACTATGCACTATAGGCCTGAGCCCAACGATCACATTTGATTAACGAGCCGAAGGATTCCTTGTTCCCAGAATTCCTGTAGCCGTGACGAGACCCAGTCCTTCATAGCGTCCTTGAGTTCACCGTCCGAGTTGAAGCGCTTCCCTTTCAGATGTTTTTAAAGGGACCAAACACATGAAAATCGCAGGGTGACATGTTCGGGCTGTAGGGAGGATGGCGGAGATGCTCCCACTTGAACTTGGCCAGTTCCGCGTGTGTGACCCTGGAGAGGTGTGTCGCGCGTTATAATCGAGCAGAACCTCACCCTCCGTGAATAGCACAAATCTTTTGTTCTTGATGGAACAACGTAATCTTTGTAGTGTCTCACAGTACACATCGGAGTTAATGGTTCTTCTGTACTCGAGGAATTCAACAAGTAGCGAACCTTAGACGTCGAAAAAGACGGTGAGCAACACCTTGCCCGCTATCTCCATGGCCTTGAACTTTTTAGGGGAAGGTGATGACGTTTGCTTCCACTGTATGCTGTCCCGCTTTGTCTTTGTCTCGTAATGATGGCACCAGATCTCATCACCTGTGACGATCCGCTTCAGGAAAGCGGGGTCTTCATGATACCGAAACAGATGTTGAAATTATAGCTCCATACGCAGTTCCTTCAGCAGGTTGGTCAGCTGCTTCGAAAGCCACTATGCGCACACCTTGCGATAACGCAACCTGTCGTGAACAATTGTCCACACTGTTCCAACGCTGACATCCACCTTCACCGCCAACATTCGCAACGTGACACGCCGATAACTTCTCACTAAGTCGTCCACCTTGTTGATGATATCGGCCGTGATGACTGCATTTGTCTGGAATGGTCTCGAATTATCAACCTTACTCACACGGCACTCCATTTTCTCGTAGTCTTGTCTGACACGCAGTCTTCCCCGTATACGGTGACCATCCGGCGATGAATAGCTGGTGTAACTCCTTCCGCTATCAGAAATCGAATAACGCCACACTGCTCCTCAATCCTGTCTTCCCATGCACTGCCACGTCATGTGAAAGGCGCTCTTTATAAGAGCCTTGCTCTCTACTGCACATTCTCCGATCTAAGCCGGAGATTCCAATCGTATCCCTAGATTTCTCGCTAAGTTCTCCCATAGCGGCATAGGCAAATATGTTAACGTTTACATTGTTACGACGTTTCGTTCCTTTTCATTTGAACATTCCTTGTGTGTGTGTGTGTGTGTGTGTGTGTGTGTGTGTGTGTGTGTGTGTGTGTGTGTGTGTGTGTGTGTGTGTGTGTGTGTGTGTGTGTGTGTGTGTGTGTGTGTGTGTGTGTGTGTGCGTGTGTGTGCGTGTGTGTGTGCGTGCATGCGTGTGTGTGCGTGCGTGCTTGCGTGTGTGTGTGTGTAATGCTATTTTAAACTCTAATTTCAATTTAATTATTTTTCAAGGTTTTATCTTAATTTAGCCCATAGTAACTTCATTCTAAAATCTTCTCTTGTTTCCTGATCTAAATCCACTTTCTGTTTAATTAATTCAACTGAAGCTGTGTAAAAATTACAGCGCCATCAGTTGCCTTTGCCAAGGTGAAAACGTGTATTCAATGGACCGGAAATCCCATGTTATATAAGACTAGTGATAATTTGTTTCGTCCTTTTCTGATTTCTGATTTTGTGCCGCTTTGTGGCGGACGTGTCTTGTCCGTGTCTCTGCTTGTAAATAAAATTGCCTTCCTGGGATGGATATTAAAGAGAATTAAAAAATCCAAAGCGTCTTCTATGTTTTCAAACCTGCATTCTGTTTTAAACAAAACAAGCTTACATATATATATATATATATATATATATATATATATATATATACTTATAAGGGAAGATCAAATGAAAATGGAACAAGAACCACAGAATAAAATGACATCGTTTGTTTATTTTTTTAATCGACTACAAAAAAATTCTAAAGCACTTTTTCCCATTGATTCACCAAGTGATGGATACTTTTTCGTGCAAGCTGTTTGGCAGAGATTCAAACAAGGTTCGAACAATGCCCATGATATGTTACTGAGGTAAAAAAAGCGACGTTTTATTATTATTTTCAATGAAACAAACATATGAAAGTCACATGATGCTCGAAAATACAAGGTGATTGTGCCAAAATAATTCACCAAAACTTCATCAGCTTTATCAGTGTGTAAGTGACCATACACTCTATTGAAACGAAAACCCAATCCGTAGGAGGCAGAAATACTTTTGCTAGTCATTCACACGAGTCAATGGCAATGAGCGTTTTCCGTCCACTCCGTCTTTGTCGATGCAGTTCTCGAAATTCAACACTTTTTCTAGAAAATGAATGGCATCAAGTTGCTCTTCTTTAGTTGCAAACATAATGTCTAGTTTTATACAAATGACTATTTGAAGGACGACGCTGTTGGCCGACAGCAAGTAGTTATAACAAACAAGTTTCCTGCGATTGGAAAGTCCATTCCGATATAGAGGTTGAGTTACGCATCTTTCGCTCTGTCTCTAAAAACCGTTTTCCGATTTGTAAAAATATACAAAATTATTACAAATATATCGTTTTCATATGAATTACAAATATATCGTTTTCATATGAATTACAAATATATCGTTTTCATATGAATTACAAATATATCGTTTTCATATAAATTACAAAAATATCGTTTTCATATGAATTACAAATATATCGTTTTCATATGAATTACAAATATATCGTTTTCATATAAATTACAAAAATATCGTTTTCATATGAATTACAAATATATCGTTTTCATATGAATTACAAATATATTGCTTTCATTATAATTTTACAAATTTTATACATTTTGCTTGTTTATATCAAATATAACTTTGTAACTAATGTACAAACTTAGCCCATATTTGGATATTCAGCAATGATTTTACACTTAAACCTCACTTTTATCGTTATGGTTTGGTATTCTTGTTTATAATAATTCAAAAGATACATCATTTTCATCGACCTATAGTAAACTATCAACGTAAGTATTCCAATGTTAGTTTTTCTCATTGCCAAAATCAGTGCTGAAAATGAAAAAAAAATGAATATGTTGATTAATCTTGATAAAGACTTCTTTACGGGAATAATTGCTGTAACAGATATCCATAGGGGATGATAGTTTCATTATAATTTACACACTAATAAAGAATTCAATTTCACGGAAATTAATAAAACATTTAGTTTCCTTGAATTAAATGTCTTATGATGCAGTCAGCAACTAATGATTGCAGAAATAAGTCTTTTATATATAGCATGTGTTACATATAGCAGAAATGAATAATGGAAAAAGTAAGTCTAGTCCGCATAATCTCTTTGTTTTACAAAATTGATTACAACTGCGTTTATATTATTTTACCATTACCAAATGTAATTTTTAATATTAATGCATTGACAAATGTAATATAGTTTGCCCCGGATGAGAAGATCTGGCGTCTTAAAAATCACACCAAACAATCATAGCAGTAATAACGTTAGGATTAATACCGCAGTATCCTCCTCAATGGATGGGATGCTTTAAGATTCGATTGTTCAAAAGTTTAAATGTATACACTTCAAGTTGAAAATCCTATCGATATATCTACATAAGTACTTGCACAACAAACTCATGTAAAAGATGAATCTTCTGTGAAATAAATGATTAATTCACTATCCATCAGTCCTGAATTTTTAAATCTGACACCACTCCATCATGGCATTATCGAACAGAAAAGTCTTAATTTTTTATTTCAGCTGACGAAATCGACATCTGAGTAAATAATCATTCTTTTTCTAAACGCATTGCAGCAATTATACGCTTAATCTAAAGAGTTTTTATATGCACCAGAATCGCAAGCCTGATCATCATTCATGGTCGCCGAATGGTCAAATCTGGCTTTTGTGCCTTAAAAAATCCAACCAATCTATCATAGCACTAATAATGTTAGGATTAATCTCCTTCCGCAGTATCTTCTTTGATGGGTGAATGTTTTAAGACTCGATTGCTCAAAAGATTAGGCATATATAGTTCAAGTTGCGCGTTCTCTTGTTAATGGGCTTTGAAAAGTTGAAGACAGATGAACTGCTTCTAATATAATTTGATCATGATTCATAATTTCGAATTATTCCAAAATACAGGGTGTTTATAAAGTCCCGGACCCATTTTGATGTTTAATAACTCATAAAATAATAAAGATAGATTTATATTAATAACATAAATGGTTAAATAGACTCAAAAAGTTTCATGACCCTTGTCAATGAACTTCCACGTGTGCCCCCTTCGTCGCACGGAGAATATCAAGTCGATAGTCAATTTCACGTCAGGTAGCGACAAGCATGTCGGCATCCACAGAGCCATTTGCGCACATTATGGCGATTAACAATGCCAGAAACATGAAAGGATGCTTCATCGGAGAACATTATGCTCTTCAGAAAATCAGCAGCATCTTCTATCCTCCTTAGCATATCTGTTGCAAAGGCCATCCTCCTAGGTCTATCGTTCGGTTCCAAAACTTGAACAATTTGAACTTTGTATGCATGCAGTCTTAATTTTTTCTTAATAACCTTGTACACAGTCGAAATTGGCATATCCAATTCTGTTGCCGCTGATCTCACAGATATTCTAGGATTGTGTAAAAATGTCTCTCTGACACGCTCAACATCAAAATCACTTGTGCAAGGACGTCTGGAACGTTTCTTATCTTCGATACTTCCAATTTCTAGAAAATTCTTTTTCCACCGCAAGGTGCTGTTTTTGGATGGAGGATCTTTTTGGTAAATTCTTCTGAAATTTCTCTGTGCTTGCACTATCGATTTCATTTCTATGAACCACCATAAAATCTGTGCTTTCTCTTGTGGTGTATGCATTCTCCTTAATATCCGCTCGAATAAAACATCACATACAAAAGTACTACATAGAACAAACACATCAAAAGTAAACATAACATTGGAATAGTTGACAAAAACAAAAGAGAGAAAAATTCAATTAATAAGCAGACAATATTTAGAAAAGTACAGATATTTAGACTGGAAAATGAAATTATCTGAAATTAACCACACGCGCAGACGATATTTACAAAAGTAAAAATATTCAAACTTGAAAAGGAAAATATACGAGTTATTCCGTCAATAAATGTCATAAGTGTGTTTATATCTTTATTATTTTATGAGTTATTAAACATCAAAATGGGTCCGGGACTTTATAAACACCCTGTAATTCTCGTGCAGCTTTAATTGAATTAAACCCCATAGATTACTGCAGGTTAAGGGAATGAAACCCTATAGATTGTGAATAATTATTATACAACTAAATATTTTCTATATGTATTTTAAACATTCTCTACTTAAAATTTCAAATACTTTTTTCCTGTTGTTATTCTTAATAAGTGATTATTCCTATTGAACACCGATAACTCATATTATTGAATTCTCCATTTGTCTTAACGAATGCAGGCATTAGCAAAGTTTAATTATTTTTAATGAATTGGATAAGACCCTAGCCTAGGAAATCAGATTAAATTCAGTCTATAAAGATGGAAGAGGAACGTTGGATTTGTTATGATAAGCACTTAGACAAAACAGTGTGTAAGACGATGAAACGAAGTAAAATAAGAATTCTGTTATTATACGGGACTAGTTTAGCTTTGTTATAGGGAATCAGAACTTTATCAGCATCAGTTTTACTACCTTTGTCCTGAAGTAATATCACTTTTATAGACGGCGAGATCTGATTCTTTTGTTTTCGAGAGAAAGTTTCTCTAAATTAAGTCAGTTCGAGCAAGGTTCGTGTATTAATCATTGTCATTTCTATTACAGCATGGAATTGTAAGCAAATAAATGACTTATCCTTCTATTTCTATTCGAATTCTTTAACAGCAGACGAAACAAAACTATGAGAATTTATCAGATGAAAGATAATTGTATCCGGATCGCATAAAAATAAACTGAAATAAGTTGGTAAATTAAATTAATTTAATCTAACATTCAGATGTGAAATTAAACGATTGTTGTGAGTTTTAGTTTTGATAAGAATTTAGAATTTTGCTTTTAATTTGAGTTTTAATTTATAAATTTCATGATGTCTGTCTTTTAAAACCTGAATCTTTAATTTTTAACCATAAACTGATGACAAAGACGATAATTAGGCAAGCACTTTCTTGTTTTACCTCTAAAATCATACTAAAGCGAAAACATTTGATCATCGACATATGCGCACGAACTACAAACTCATATAAAGATGTTCTATGAAATATATTTAAAACCTTATTCCAAAATCCTGAATTTAAATCTGACAAACAGCCATCAAGGCTATTATAAGACAGACCTCTTAATTTTTAATTATCAACTAACGAAATCGACATCTGAGGAAAAAATCCTCCTTTTTCTACATGAACATCAGTAGTAATGCACTTGATCTAGATAGTATTTACATGAACCGGACCCGCATACATGATGTTTATGGAAAGGAATCGAATATCGTACATCAAAATCTCTGTCACTATGTAAACTCCCTTAAAACATTAAAATTGTTCTTTTTCATAAAATATCAAACTGTTACTTTTGTTTTAAAATATCGAACGTACAAATTGTTGTTTCTGTTATTTTATAATTAAATCAGTATTAAATAAATATTTACGAAATGTCACTTTTATGAGATAATTTTCGAACACCGAATCTTCCCCAGTGAAAAATAATTAAAACATTATATTTTATGTGAATAAGATTTAAATTGGAAAGTTAGATTGACTAAAAAAGTAGTTGAACATAAAATCATAAAAACGTTTTACAAAAGATACACAGCAGCCTTTAATTTTCTATTAGTCTAACTGATGTATATATGCCGGCGTCCTGGCATAGGGGTAGCGCGTCTTCCCCGTGATCTGGGCGTCCCGGGTTCGAGTCCCGGTTTGGGCATGGTTGTTCTTCTGTTGTTCTATCTGTGAGATGTGTGAATGTGCCCTCCTGTAAAAAAGGGGTTGTGCAAGCGAATGAGTGATGCGTGAGTGGCAAAGTCGTACTCTTGGCCCTAGTTGGCGCTGCTATAAAAAATAAGAGACCTTCCCCCTCAGGCTTAAATCGCTGTCTTCGTAACAGCGGGCTTGTCAGTGGCAAGTGCCATAAGAAACAAACAAACGATGTATAGATAGTCAGAATTTTCAAACCATTTTTAATTTTATCTGGAATTCCTAATTGGAAACGCATTTACATTTTCATTAAACTAATTTTTGTATTTATAAAAAGAAAATCAGCTGAACATAATCCCGAATAGTTTTTTTTATATATATATTCGCAGACACATTTAAGAATGAAGCAGACTCCGACAAAAGAAACGTTTAAACAAGAAATGTTAGTCTAAAAGGATAACACAGTTATTCCAAAAGATCTTAAGATGCCTTAATTGTAATGAGACTCTAATTTAATTAATCTTGGGAATTTAATTATGACTAGTCTAAATTTGTTAAAACGCTTAATGCTCAGAATGACAAAAATGATTAGTCTGGAAATACAAGAATGTCTACCAGTCCATTAAATCTAATTAACGTAGCAACATTTAATGTTTCAGATTATGCAATTGAATAAGAGGCATTTCACATACAATCAAAGATATTTTTCCTCCGTATAGATATTTTTTTTAGATTTCACTACACAACTTTTATACAACTATTCTTCCCTTAAGATGATATTGATGTAATACTATTGTATATAAATTTAAAATATTCCATCATTGTTATATTTTTATGTAGCAATATAGAAAATAAAAATTTCACTATACTAGTACATTATGTGAATGCAAAGAAGTTCAATACTCCTGTACTTAATATAATCATCTCATTACTATGTATTAAAATGGTAAAACAAGTTGAAATTATTAAATTTTGAAATTGTTTCGAAATTTCCGGGTTCGGTTGGATAGTGGAAGTTATATGGTGTGGAGAACGCTCAATCAGCAGCGTCAGTAGAAAAAAAACAACGACGTTTATTTACACGAAGACACACAGGACAGCACAAAGACGACAACTATATACAGCACAGAGAAGACAATTATCTTCAGCCGAGACATGCAAACAGCAGCACACAACAAGACTCTACTGCAGACAGTAGCGCACAGCTTAGTTCAGCACTAGCTTGACTCCGTCGCTGCTCTGCTAATCTCTGGAAGGCCCGTTGTTTGTCGTCGATTCCGACTACTCTCCTCTGGCAGCTTCAGACTGCCTCCTTTTATAGGTCCCAGGGGGAGGGGCTAGAAGCCTCTCAACCAATCAGGAACTTTCAAATCGTATCTCGGTTCCTAATGAACGGATCGGGAAAATTCTCTATGTTTCGGGTATAATCTATTTTGGCGTCAAAGTCGCCAAATTCGTCGCCAAATGGTCGCCATGTTTGTCGCCAAGGTCTGGGACCTCCGACGCGACACCCGGACTCCGTCTAATACAGATGACTGTAAAACGGTCTTTCTGATGATGGAACCAACTATGCTGGGAAGCAGCATTACAGATTCGTAACAATATTAACAATCTTATTTTGTTTATTCCGATTTTAGTTATTCTGAAAAATCTACAAATCTTTTGTTATTCTGCAAACTTTATTCTTTAGTTATATTATTAAATTATATGTTTTCAAAATGCATTCTAATTACATTAACTCTATTTCTTTATTTAAAATTATTCCCAAATCATCGAATAAGTACAAATAACCCAGCATCTTCATTGATTACACAAGGGATTTTGTGGCCACATTTCGTAGTATTTAATCGAGTATTTTTTAGTTCAGTTTAGTTATATTAACACCCCGCTTTTAAAAGCAACACTAGGGCTCTTTTGGGACTGACCTCTTCACTTTGAACCGCGCTCAGATGACAAGGAAGACACCTGATCTGGCACCCTCTCTCCAAACTTAAACACCACACCAGCGGGAGGGTGATTGGTCCCAACGGATTTAGCGTGCACCGGACCTTCTAACACGACGGTTCTTCTGTGGAAATAGGTCTTGAACCTGAAATTCGCCTTTTTGAGGCCGAGACCTTACCACCATACCACCGCGGCACCCTGAATTTAACGGTGGAAACAACTAGAACTTCGAGTCAGTCTACCTTCCTGACCTGCATGCCCCCAACTTTAGAATGATCGATTAAATCTAATTATACCGGTAGATTAAGCATGATTATACCACGTGTACCATGCCATACCATGCCATCCATTATACCATACCATCATCTTTTCAGTGGAATCTAGTTTAGTTTTATATCTTCGATCCTTCAACCATAAAACTACTGACACATTGATTTCTGTAAAGGCAGTCGAGAATTCAGTCATTATTGATGATCAAAATAAAGCAATTTATTGTAGTTTGAAATATATTATTCAAATTTCAAAATATTTCATAATTCAAGGAGAAAGGATCATTCTAATCCTGGAACCTCCAATCATAAGGTTTAGCTTATCCAAATATCCAAACACTGTGCACGGTTTTGAAAAAGTATAGTACTGATAAAGTGTATTGTTTATCAATGAAGGAAAAAGATATTATATCGCATAATGAGCAATTTTTTAAATAATAATATGTATTGTTATACAAATATCAAAAATTCCTGTCAAAAAACATGACGATAATTTCTTTTGCTTTGAAATATGTGGAAGAAAACATTTCGTGCACTTTCGTATTCCATTCGAACAACAAATAAATAAGTAAATCGATAGATAAATAAAATAAAAAAATAAAGTCTTTCTATGAATGAAATTAATTCAAAATTTAGTAAATATCTAAAACCTTTGTGTAAATATCACACACCAAATTTGATCCGTTTAGTTCAAAGTGTATATATAAATGTATTTCCCATATATCTAATCTCAAAACGATTGAAGCTATGCGAGATAAATTGGACTATTGATTTAGCAATTTTCTCTATACATGTGTTTTTTACTTTGTCGCATTCAAAGTATTCAGATAGAAATTATTGTAATTGTTAAAAAAAATTGGAGAAACTCGAGATTCTAAAATACCTTTATGTTTCAGATTTCCCTGAGTCTGAGAAGCACATTTTTGGATTATATCTGTCTATCTGTGAACACAATAATTCGAAAACATTTTCAACTAAACGGATCAAATTTGGTGTGTGATATTTACACAAAGGTTTTAAATATCTACTAAATTTTGAATAAAATCCATTTATCGGAAGACTTTATTTTTTATTTTATTTATTTATTTGCTGTTCGAATGAAATACAACTTTAAACATAAAGGAAGAAAGAAATTTTAAATCATATAATCCAATTTTCTATTATCCAATTTGAATCAAAACTCCGTCAAACAGCTCGTTTAATGTCGGTCCCCACGATTAATCGGGGGGGGGGGGCACTCATATAAATAATATAAATAAATTTTGATAATTCCTCTTGATATTAAATTTGTAGTTTTGTGCAATTTTTGGTTTGGTAATTTCTTACAGCATTGTACATTGTATATTGATTTAGTACACTTCATTCGGAAAGCATGATTGGGATGAAGTTTTAAAGAAATGAATAAACAAGTTTTACTTTTCTATAATTTTTGTATTAATATACCATTTATTAAACTGACTGGATTTATTGCATTCTAGCAAAAAATCATAAATATTTTTATCGAAAAATTATAAACTTCGTAGAAATCTGTATAAAATTAAATAAAAACTATAACAACGCAATAAAACAAGTATTTTCTAGAAGTTCAGTTCTAATGATGGAATAATTAAAATTGAACATAATATATAAAAATGGGACTACACAATAAATTGCTTTATCGTATTAGGATCAAAATGAAAAATTAATTTGATGGAAATTATACCATTAGTTGATTTCATGCTTTCTATTGACATTTTTCTATTTCAATGTTTCTATAAAATTCTATAATAGAATTATTGGTGATTTTTCGGCAGTGTTATATTTGCTAAATGAAATGACATAATTATTCTCATTTTTCACTATTGGTAATTTTTCTACTGATAATTCAATAATGCGTTTTCTAGATTAATGTTTTTTCTGGGTTAATATCATTTCATTTAGACACTTTCGATTTAACACATTAAAAAAATTAAAAATTTCAAATAATTATTCTCTACTAAATCGTTTACGGTAAGGAAAAGACCCATTCCTCGAATGTGTTTCTTTTATTGATGGAAATATCAAATCCAATATAAAATATTGGAAAATAATTCCTAGCATTTTTATCGGGAAAGCATCATATTTCCTATAAAAAGAATTTTAGAAATAATTGAATACGACACACTTTTTCTAATGTTAATGAAAGCACCAGACCGAAGGAAAAAACATTCGATATATTTCAGTTGAAACAACAAAATTGATTTATCAATTTAATTATAACAATTTTTCTTTACGCTTTAAATAAATTTAATCATTTTCTTGACAACTCAGTTCTGAAAAATGATTTTTGTCTCGAAACTTTTTTTTCTGAATTTATTATTCTTTAGAAATATTAAATGGATCAAAATTTGATTAAAAAAATAATAATAATAAATGAAAAATGCGTAAGAATGCAACTGTTTATTCAATGGTTTAAAACGTTGACGTGAAACTTTTTGTAATGTTAGATTTAATGTTTTTCTTCAAAAATTATTATTGTGAAATTTCTATTTCGCGGAATTAAATGACATTTATCAAAAGCGCTCATAATATATAGGTAGTTAACAAAATAATTGAAATACCTGTAAAAAAAAAAATGTCATTTTGCAATGCGCATCGTCAACATTAAAATATTATAATAGCCACCAATTTGTTTAAAAATAGCAATGTATATATTCTAGTATCATGTGTTAGCTTTTCTGAAGTTCTGTAATTCTTGGATTTTTTTTTTCAAAAGCTGAAATTGTCGGCCCTCTCAGATTTTCAAAGAGACTAAATTGTAGGAGCCCGTCTAGCTGGAGCAAGTGTGACAGAAACATCTCAATTTTTAGGTGCTTCTAGAGGTACGGTGTCTAAAGTCATGACATCATACACACAGCGCGGCAAGACAAACTCGGCAAAGCAAAATAGCGGGTTGAAAGAGAAGACCAGTGAAAGAGACCGACGGGTATTCAAACAGATTGTAATGTCTAAAAAGCGAACAACTGCAGCAAAAATGACCGCAGAACTCAATACTCATCTGGATTCTCCAGTATCAGTGATTACAATTAAAAAGCACTTTCATAAACAGAACATTTATGGCATAGTAGCAATTCCCAAGCCACTTGTCACAGATGTTAATGATAAACATCGCCTACAGTGGTGTCACACTCACAAAACCTAGTCGATTGATATGTGGAAGAATGTAATATGGTTTGACGAATTGTGCTTCACATTTTTCGCTACAAGAGGATGGTTGAACTTTTGGAGGACACCTGCACAAGTGTATGATCGTGATTACCTTTTTCCAGCTGTAGAGCATGGAGGTGAATCGGTCATGATATGGGCAGCCATGTTGTGGTTTTCTGCTGACGGGGTTCATCCTACGATGAAAGCTTTGTTTCCTGAAAGAGATGAAATTTTCCAGGATGATAATGCACCTATATATGTAACGAGACTTGTCCAATCATGGTTTCATGAACTCAAGGATGAAGTTAAACATTTGCCTTGGCCCGCACAGTCACTCGACCTCAATTTAATTGAATCGTTATGGTCTATTTTAGAGCTTCCAGTACGGATTCGATCACTCCATCGGCATCTCTCCCTGAACTTTCACAATATCTACAGGAAGAATGGTACAATATTCTTTTAAACACTATTCAGTACTTGTATGAGTCGATCCCTAGACGAATCTAAGCTGTATAATATGCCAAAGATGGTCTTACACCATACTAATAAAGGATTCTTTATAAATCTAAGGTGTTTCCATTATTTCGATAACCACCTATAGAGTTGCATAAATTAAGCTCAGTAAAAAAGAAACTAATTTTTCTCTCTTAAAAAATGCGCAAAAGGAAATAATACATCGAAATACAGCGTTTGAATGTCAATGTATGATCAGATTTAGTATAGAATACGACCTCTTCTAAGAGTTGTGTATGATTGAAGCACGTCAAGTCTATACAAGCACGACAGCGAAGTTCTGTATTCATGCACTGCACTTATCAGCTCAGTAAGTTGCAAAGCATATTGCTATACCAAGGTCATTCGAAAATTTAAAAGGTGACGGAATAAGTGTAGCATTGCATTTTTCTAAACTATCTCAACATGCTCAGTCAGGTTTAGTTTACTCACAAAGATTATTAAAGATTATAAACAAAGCTATGTATATTCTTTATCATCTTATAGGTCACGGGGGGGGGACCTTGTAATTAGGAAAGGAATGAAATGCTTTCGGTATAGTGCTTGGTTCTCACCACCCCTGTGGGAACTCCAAAAGATGGGACTCTAGCTCCGTACTTCCTTAGGGAAGGGCTGTTCCGTGGCCGGTGATTACGCTTAGGACTCAACCATCGTTCCCGTCAGTATAGCTGTTGCAGCGGTACGGTCATTCAAATTTTTCTGTGTGCCATCCGGGAGGTCGGAGTAGTTAGTTTGTGATTCTCATCTTATAATACGAAAAGGTTGCTTGTTCCGCCTCCGTAAAGATGGCATAAGTTGTAGAATGCCATCTTTGGCATAAATTAATTTTGGTTGTTGACGCAATGCACATGCCATTGCGACCATTCAAACAGAAATTCGTCTATTCACATACGCTGAATTCCCCAAGTCTGTCTCTTTCAAGGATGTGACTGGTATAATAATGGGTGCATAGTTGATAGCTATCAATCAGAAACTAAGATAGTACCCACCAGTTATTCTTGAATCAATTTGCAAGTAAAAAATCTGGATTTGTAGGAAAGATAACCATATTTCTTTAACTTCTACTTATATATACATCCCTTTTATCGTAGATACCAAATAGTTAGTATCTACGATAAAAGGGATGAATTCAACTTTAAAATAACGAAACTTTGTAATTATCATTCTAATCTAAACTCTAAAATTTTCAAAAATCTAATTTTCTCACAATTTAAGAGGATCAAGTTATAACAAATAATTTTTAATAATTTTGTAATAACAAAAATTCCTATATTGAAGCATCAATAAACTCATTAAAAATTTAACTAATAATGAATTTCCCAGAAACTACTGCAATATTAGTTTTTTTAACTAAGCAAGGAATGATTTGGGATTAATTCTTTACCTAAAATAAAAATAGACCGTTGCATATTAAATAACTCAATAGATGGAGTTGAGACCCTCCAATTATTTTTTACCTTCTGAATGGCGTTATCTAGGGCAGTTTAGAGCGCGGGAAACATAACAGGAAAACTTAAGTTTAAAAAAAAAATTGCCTGCTGCTGGTATCTGCTTTCCTTTCTGTTTTAATAACTGGTTTGAGTGTTATTATATGGTTATTTTATGTTATTGTATTTTTGCTTATAAGTGGACGTATTCTTCTAATTTATTGTTTTGTGTTTTTCTTTTCTGTTAAAATGGTATATCTCTTAGGCCTAATTTCAGGGGATTTTTTGTCACGCACGAGGAATCGATATTGGACTTTTTAATCTGTATTCCTGTATCAATATATATATATATATATATATATATATATATATATATGAAACTAGTAAGTGCATTCTTTTTAAGAACAATAAAAAGACATTTATATTTTTCAAACTTTGACTCTTAGCATTGAATTCTTTTACGATTAACATATAATGAATAAACAAGATGACAAATTTCGGAGAGAGTAGAGCTCTAACTTCATCGCGAATATACAAATAAATCATTTTAAATAAAATATGGGCATGGTTTCTAATAAATAAATATATTAATAGCATTCCCATACATGCTTACTTAGACATTTTCAAGCAATTCCACTATTGTAACAGAAATAATTTTTATACTTATTATAAATTAATTAATGTTCCATTGCCACATTTTGCAAAATTATTCGCTTATTTTTTATTTTTAAACATTTTAATATAATTTATAGGTTTCGCTTGCTTTTAACTGGAAGTGTCGATGATTATATATTTTACATATGTCTTATATATTATATATTCTTTATGTATTTCTTATCAACAATTGAAGAAGCAATTAAGAGAAGAGAACAAATCTAAACTTAAAGCATACACCGAATTTTAAATATGTTTCTTTATATTAGAGTTTTACTTTATCATTAGAAGCTATTTCTTTGTATATAGTAATTGTATTTTATGATGAAAAAGGTCTTGCACACTGTAAGATTTGTTGACACTTGTTGTCTTCTTCAAACTGCTGATTTTCCCAACAGAATTTCAATATTATAGATAAGACATTTCAAAGCTGGCATATTTTTTCACATACTTTTTAGAGCTTTATATTGGAATCTAAAATACACTTGGAAACACGTACCGAAGCAGTTGAAAAAATGAAAGGATCAATAAAACATAAAAGCAGTAGATCAAATCTGAAACTATTGAATAAATCATTCTTGAAATATTTAAAAATAGAATCCTAAAAATATTTCATATATTCCGATTTAATAAGAATAAACAACATTTAACCAGTAAATGCATAAGAATACTTTGTATTTGGCACAACACCTACATAGATAAAATTTGGATCAATAAACGGATACATATTTTCACAAAAGGAAAGATTCTTGATTTAGGAAAGTGAATAAAAAACAGGAATTGATTCGATATCTGATCCATGCTATTCATGGTAAAATATAGTGATTTTGTAATGTGAATATATCAAATTGAAAACCGAGTGCTGAAAGCAAAACACTTCAACTCTTATGGAGGATTTAGGAAGAATCAAACATACATTTTCTGAAGATTTAGAAGAATTAATGATTGCATTCAAATCCTACATTTCAAAGCATAAAATTCACATAATTGGTAGTATTAAATTTCAACTTTTATAAGGTATAACATTTTAAGCTACTTTTAGAAACCACTTACACTTGGAACACAACATTCAGTGCTTACATTCTTAGCTTCAATTCGATAAACATTTTACGATTCCTTTTTATGCGACATTTCCACAGAGTATTGTTGAGACAAACACCTCTCAAAATGCATTGAAAAAGGAATTTGTGCTTTACTTAGACCTGAAACAGATACGTGGAACCGTTTTGCATGTATGTTAAGAGAATATGCAGGTGGAATTATTAGCATATATCAGTTTTTTTTATTCAAACATTTTACACAGCACTTTTGAAGAAACGTTTTGCGCCAGATCTAATCTCTTCATGCTTTATATTATATGAAAAGACACTTCTATTTTTCTATTTGCTACGTAAAAGGATATATTTATCGCATAAATATATTTCAAATTTTTGAAGCAAACTCTTGTTTTTGTTTTCCAAAATTATATTAATAGATTTGTGATATACATCATATTTCCATAAAATCGTTATATAATCAATTTATTATGTAATGATTTTGATAGCGTTGAAATAAGGCATTGGTATGATAAAGCATTTAGGCCAGCTTTTACAATATATGAAAATATAACGCAGGTTTTCAGTTAATTATATGTTCATGCGTTATCATTAAAACCTAAATAAAATAAATATATTTTAACTATTTCGATTAATTTACATATGTTACTTTGATATGAAAAAATATTTAATATATTTAATTTCCGAGAATTATTAGACTTTGAAAAAAATTTCTAAATTTGGAGATAAGAGAAAAATATCCGGACAACACAGTGTACAGAAAACTTTCAATCGTTTTGTTTAATTCTTTCGTTAGTCAGGACCGTATTTTTATATAATACCCCTAAATTCGTACTTTTTCAGCTTACTTTGCAAACATTTTTGTTTATTAAATGAGAAAAACTCACGGAGATAATGTTCTCAACTTCCGTTTTCCAAATTCCATTATACTGAAGATAAAACAACAAATTTGGCACAGGTGTAGCTCGAATGTTGGGAATGTGCACCACGAGGGTATTTTAGAGAAATTTTAATTAATTAAAAAAGGCAATGCAGTTTTGGCGTTTTAATGCAATGCCTACGGAAAATATTACCAAAAAAAGAAATTTTCACCATTCCAAAAATTAAAAAAATTGTCGTTTTAATGATGCCAATCTAATTGTCATGTGTATTTTTATTGAATTTTAGTAATTTTTAGATATTTTTTTAATTATTTTCCAACTACAGAATATTAATGTCCTTAAAAACCATTTTCATTGTTTTATCTAATATTTAACAGCATAGTTTTCTTCTGTTGTTGAAAGCTAGAGAAAAAAGATTCATAGTTTACTAGAGAAATATAAAGGTAAAGTTATAGTATCATCAAGTGCCACTAGATGGTAGCTCAGAAATAGGTATGAGATGCTTCTAATATGGTGGATGGTATTCGCCACCCGTGAGAGTGGAGAGATGGTCTGGGTTTAGGCTCCTCCTACAGATGACGGATCGTGCCTTCTACTGAAGGGATTGTACCGAAGCCGGTGATGTTCCTTAGGACTCAGCCTTACTTCCGTCCTATGTTGTTAGGACGTCAAGTCATTCCGAGTTACCTGTTTGTCTTCGGGATGTTGGAATTGCTGCCGATGGTTACAATATCATGAAGTTTAGAAGATAAACGAACTGGTTAGTTACTTTTTTAATAAGACTATGATGTTGTGGGATTGCTTCCATTAGGAAGATTCTTGATTCTGCAAATAAAATTCAAATAAAGCAATTAAAATGATATGGCTTTAATTTTTGTCGGTTGAATTATAGACACGAAAATATATCTAAATGATTTACCTGAAATTAAATATTATAAATATTCTCACTGAACTAGTTGGTCGCTGAGGCGTCTAGTAAACAATAAAGTATTAAACATAAAAAAAATTAACTTTAAAGATAAAATAAAGACATGAAATCCTATTTTGTAGTAATTTTATCAACAAGAGTTACGAAATCATATTTTATATTATTGAATAACATCTGAAAAATGGTTTTATTGTTCTTTAATACAGATGCCTATTCAGTGTGCGAATACAGATGTGTAACATATATTTTGCTGTATATTACAAAGCAATACAAATTTTAAAAAGTGGGTTAGAGGACATTTTTGTAATTGACACAAATTTGTAAATTGTGAAACTGTCCTGTGCACACTCTCTTCATGGACGGGTTTGGTAACTGGATCCTCTGCATAACGAGAAATTACATAAATAGCTAATATATCCATCAGCAATGATCAAATATATCTTTGCCATTCGTGGGAAGATATGGTCCATAGTTTTTATTTGAACATTTGCTACTATATTGAATATTTGCTATTTGCTACTGGTCCATAGTTTTTATTTCAACATTTGCTACTATTTCGAAGCTAAAATATGTTCTCAAATCTGACTAAACAGACTTTTTTATCTGTATAAGTCGCGGGGTACAAGTTTTAATGTCTGTCTGGGGGCTAGATCATACTTGGTCCTCTAAGAATCCGTCGTGTATGTGCGCCACGTGCGCATTAATTCTATCATCTTGAATCAAATGTCCTCCATTTGGTGTAATGTGGAAGTTTGAAAGGGGTTAGCGGCTCAGGTGTGTCCTCGTCATTTGACTGCTGCTCAAAATTACAAGGCCCATCCCAAAATCTCTCTAATGTAGCTTTTAAATGGGATGTTAATATAAAACTATTCTTAGTTGTGGTCATTTAAGACTCAGCTGCTGTTCCCGCCTATGCTGTCGCAAAATTCTGATCATACATGTCTATGAATGATAGTAGCCGCTTAAAGTTACCACTTGTTGGTGTCTAGCTTATAAACTTGCTCCAAATTTATATGCAAACGATTCGAAAATAAGCTTAATATTCAATTTACGTAACACATCTGAGATTATTTTCAGTCTTTCAAGTTCTAGCATATACAATGCATTGTAGATATGTACTTTCATGGCTAAGTCTCTCTGTAAATGTTGATTCATAATAATATCTAATTTTTCATATCAGTAGATGAAAGAAACAAAAAGCTTTTATTTTAATTAAAAAAGTTATATAGACAAAATGAAATAAAAACATATATTTGCTGGCTAACATATGTCTGTTGAAATTAAATACCACTGGTGTCTAACTTGTCTTCTATTGGACATTTACTTGAAAAATAGGAAAAAATTTTTACTTACCCGCTATTACTTTTTAAAAACAGCCTTAACATAATATAAAATTAATTACGTTCTGGGATATATTAGAATATAGATTTTCTCAAATTTAAATCATGTTTTCTGAATCGCATATACTTACAAAAATATCAAGAGGGTACAAACTTTGATAAATAAGCAGTATAAAAATTAATTTTTGATATTTTTATCTGCTTATAATAAAGAAAACCATTTCACACACTTTTTAACAAATTCTTTAATTTTTAATCGTGTCGTTAAAATTTGTATTACAATATATTAAAAGGAGCATGAACACGCCATTAATTGAAATTCCTCTTTGATAGACATTTGACTTTGGACAAAAAAAGGATACCTCTCTTCAAGGTTTACTATTGTCATATTATTTTTAATTTAATGCAATCTTTAAAATGAAATATCGGAAAGGAAAGAAATAATTTAGACCTTTTGCAATTTTCACGGGTAATTTAAATTAATACTGATTGCATTGACAAGAAGCAAATTTAGGCATGAAAATAGCTTTGTTAAGAACTACTGAAAAGAGATTTCATTTATATCCCAGATTTTTAAAAGTGTATTTCTCACTTGATGGGATTAAATTTTTAATAAAATTGAATCAACTTTAATCAATATCATTAAAACAACATTAATAAATACCAAAAAATATTAATTAACATTATTTTATTTGCGACTTTAGCAACACAATTGTCAGCTCGAAATACTGTTTTTGGTTTCTTAATACATACACGGAATGGGCATTTTAAATTTTATCTCTGATAAGATTAATAAATGTGATTTTAATAAAAATTTAAATATAAGTAGATAATAGTGCAAAATAGTACTGAAAACTGAAAATTTGGGGAAGACTATATTTAACATGTAAGAGAAATTTCAAAATACATCCGAGATGGCTTATAACGAAGTAAATTTCATTTCAATAATGAAATATAATATTGCAAAATATGTTAAAGTATTTTTAAATTAACTGAAAATAGAAAAAAATTTACAGTAAAAATCAATTCATCTAATCACTAAAAAAATAATAATATAAATAAGTATCATTTAAAAGATAATTTTTTGGGATTTTAGATAATGTAAAAATCCTATTTGTGCTGAAACACTTTCAAAGGTAATAATGAAACCAGTGTGAGTCATTTCCCAAAATAAAATTTGGCACAATACTACGATTGTAGTCACAGGAACACGCATCGAATTTCATTCATTTAAGTCATTCCGTGTATGAATCATTGCATTTACATGCAGATCACTAAATAATCACCCCTTTAATGGATTTGGCTCACAATTTGATAAGAGTTATTTGATTCTAAATTTTTTCTACCTGGCTCTTTGCCTTTTGTACTTGTACTCGAATAAGCAGTTAGACAGACTTCTTCTGAATATGGATCCTAGTCAACATTTGATAGAAACCTACAAATATAGAGTAAAATCGATATACCATATTTCATCCTTCGAGCTCAAAACATTCTGAGTTATTGTGTTCAGAGACAGACAGACAGTCAGTATGCCAAAGAAATGTATTTTTAAGACTCTGAGGGATATTTAAAACGAGAAGATTCGTCAAAATCTTGAGTTCGAATTTCTGGATAATTACCATATTATGTACAGGAGAAAGGAAAAACTTCAAAATTTTACTTAATATTTAATTAATTAAAATTTCAAAAAATTACTCCAAGATATTTATTTCCATCTTTTTAAGTATATACAGGGTGATCAAGAAATAACAGGAGGTGTTCGGAGCCCTGCAGCGTGTTATGTACTGGATGAAATATTACAAAATTTGGCCACCATACACATTAAAGTATGCGGTTTCGATATGCCAAAAAATAGTACCAAAAAACACCGACAGAATAAATCCTGTCGCTGCAAGCGCATAATGTGAGAAAAAAGAATAACTGTCAATGGAAGCACTAAATAATAACGCACCAAATACCATTTATTATAGCAGCATAAAAATTTGACTCAAGGTGGGTGACTATCAGCCTGATATTACAGTAATTAATTGCATGCGGTAACGAGGTTTTCGACGGTGACTCGCAGCATATCGGCATTTATTGGTCTGACAAGTAACGTTATTTGTTCTTTTAAAGTAAGAATGTCAGGATCATGTCCTTGATACACAAAGCTGTCAAGCTTTCAAGTAGCCCCACAACCAGAAATCGTCCTCGCCTGGTTACACACCAAGAATTCCTGTTGTTTCAAATCTTTCTATCATTCTTCGTTAGTTAGTTATGGTCATCGGTCTTCTACGTAATTGTTTTAACCACCGATATTCACGAAGAGCAGCACTGGCGTTTTCATCTCGCTGATAAAACAGCTTGACTAATAAAGCACGTTCACGAAATGTCAACGTAATTTGCGGACGAATCCTTGCAGAATGGCATGAATTCCAGCAACCCCTCCTTTTATCATCGATATCGTGTCACAAATTACCCGTATATGCAAATTACATAATGAAGGTTTCGATCACTGCGCCAGTATTTTTCCTATCGGCGTCTTTGGGTACTAATTTTTTTTTTCCTAGACAAATCGAAACGCATACTTTAATGTATCTGGTGGCTAAATTTTGTTTTATTTCGTCCAGTACATAACACGCTACAGGGTTATTTCTTGATCACCCTGTATGTGACAAAATGGGTAGCTCTAGGTCTAACGGCCTATCACGTAAAAAATTGATAGACACACACAAAATAATTTTCCAGCTCATATACTATTATTTCAATGAGATTTTTCAAACTTTTAAATAACTTTTTAGTCTATATTTGGTTCAATAGGGTTTAAATATATTCCGCTTAAGAAATGAATGCCAGCTGTTTAATTAATAAGTGATAATCAACTGTGTTTCCCTGAGGCTGTGTTTATTGATTCATTTTAATAAATTATTCATCCATCAAAACTCGCTAATAAGTAAAATAATGCAGCAGAGAAATAAATAAAATAGTAAAGCAGAAGAAACTTTGTAAAATGCTAATTCTTTCAAAATACAAGTTTCCTGGATAAACACTTGAGAGTTTTCCATCACATTTATTATTTTTCAACGTCTCATCTTATTTTTTATTATTTGGTGCGTAATGTTTTCCTAAAATGTTGAATTCTGTTAGAGCGAATAAATTTATTTTGCGCTTATGAAAGAGAATAACCTTTCTTTTGCATATTTGTTTGTCTTCCAAGTACAAAAGCAAAATGTTGAAGAATATGCCTTGCACAGCAATAGCTTATTTCATATAAAATATATCAATAGCAGCAAATTGAATTCTTCTGAGAAAACAACTTTCACAACTTTAATTCAATTTTTCTTTTTCTATATTTTTATTTCAAAGAATTTCCTTGCCTCACATATTTTTTTACAATATTTGCAGAAGATTTCTTTTAATTCAAAACTCTCCGGTCTTTCTGGAAGCAGAAAAGAACATGAAAACGTTGACACTTTATTCTGCTCTTCTAAGAAGAAAGTTAAAATAAAAAGGACCAAAATTGTATTTCATTATTCCATATTTCATTTACTTACATTACATGCTCTATAACTCTTATAAGTAATAAATGCACTCAAACTATGTTTTACTTAAAACTTTCTATTATATTCTTCGATTTGGGAAATAGTTTCTGTACGTTGTTCCCATTTCTTACCATGATGCTTATTTGTCCTGACATTATAAATTCAATATTAATAAATTCTTTTAAATATTTCTATAGTATTAATTGCGAAAACGATACTTAACAAAACATTCTGTAAAAGGAACACTAATAAAATAGCAAATTTAATCCCAGGTAAAGTAGATTTTAAATCAAATTTTATTATTAAAACCAATTTATTTTGAACTTTAAGCTATTTTTGGAATTATAATTCAAATAAAGAAAATTTATTCGATATTTCTCTGCCATATAAGATTAAATTAATATTGTATTCGAAGATTCATTTTAAATAACAACACGCACTATAACTTTTATTTCATCCAACAAATATTGTGAATGAAAATATATGAAAATGGAGTTGTGGCGAACAAATGAAAAAAAGAATTTAATCAAATCATTCCATTTGCATTTAATTTCCATGTTCATTGGAGTAGGATTGATGCTTTGTAAAAACCACCAACTGCGTTTGTCACTTATGGGAGACGTCCTGGATTAAATGCATTCTTTAGAAGCTGCATAGAAATTACACTTTGACTCAGTGGCATCAGATATTTTTTTTCAGATACAGTAAATTAACTACAAAAATTGTTTCAATCAAATTGAATAAAATCTCAATATAACAGTTTGTGCTATAGCAGATTTCCCATGACTCTAAAATATGGAAAAAGCTAGATTCTAACTAATATGTATACTTGTCATCAATAACTTTATAAAAATAAAGGAAAATCCAATTTCCTCTATTAATTTTTTTTTACTTAAATTGATAGTGATCAACTGCTGTTTATAAAGAAACAAAAAAAAATCGAAAATATACTCACTTTTTTTTGCTTATTTTCATGAAATAAACAGACAAATTTCTTTTAAAATTGGATACATATGGGTTTTGCCGCTGCATGGTTGCCTTTGGTATTCATACTATATATTACAGTTCATGTATCTTGTTTATAGGATTATTAATATAGACAAGTCTATCGACTGATTTGGTTAAAAATTTGATATCAATCAACAACCTTGCTGAAAAAAAAACCACATGACAGATTTAATCAACTTAATTCATTCCGTTTTTGAATTATCATATTCCCAAACAGAAAACTGATAATTAAAAAGGTATAATTCTAAAACGGGTTTCTTTCGGCTCAAAAGCGCATTGTTTTATCAAAATCTCGTGGGAAAAAACTTGGGCTGCTTCAAAATTTTCTCTGTGGATCATATACGAATGTAATCAGAAATGGTTAACCAAGAAAAGTAATAATCATTTTTATTCTTGTAACTGCATCTTTATTTCTTGGTGACAGTGTGCTTTGTTAAGAAATTAAGAAAAATTACGATTTTTTCCCATTTTTGGAATGCCACAACGTCAGAACCTGAAGTCAGATTAACATAGCCTAGGTATTTTGCATTTAAAGATTTAAAGAGAGAGATGTCTCCTTTAGTGATTTCTAACTTTTTGATAAGAATCTTATGCAATTTCTATGATTTTACAAATACCAAAAAAGGCAATAATCGTTACTTGAAATCAACATTTTAAATTTTGGCTATTTTCATAAAATTTTAATATGCTTGTCTTTAAATAAACCATATGATTACATAAAAAAAGTACCGCATAGTTTTGAAAAACTTTTAATTCCTATTTTTTCTTTTTTGTTTTGAATTTAAATAGCTTACTTTGTGCAGTATTATTGACAATTTTTTAATATTTCTTTGATTCAATTGAATTGATTTGTATTTTAATAGCATGATTTTACTTTATTAATAGGAAAGATTAGGGAGGGATAAAATAATAGACGTGACAACTAAAATAATGAATTAATGAAGAATTCTTGAAAGAAGTATTTTTTAATTTATTACTATTCCACCAAATGAAATTACTATAGCTTCATACTTGTTGCTGTAAATCTTTTCATTTGCAAGAATTGAAGTCATTGTGTAATAAAAGACAATTTTAAAATCTCAAAAGTAAATTTCCAGGCCCATTCTTTGTTGCTGACTTAAATGTTTTTAATATTTTTTTAATATTTTGTATAATCAATAATGTATCTTTTATGAATGAATAGTTATGTTAACAATAAAAGACATATGTTCGTAGTGATAAGCTAGTTTTTAAAACATTGTTCAATGGGAAGAATGGAACATTATGACTCAAGGAGTAATGGAACGTACTTCTACTTCTCCCAATAATCTCTCCAGGCAAATAACTGTGTTGATTACAACAAATTTTGAAGATCTTGTAGTTATAAGACTATATTGTTTTGACAATGAACTGTGTAACATTAAACTATTGCATTTTGCAAGTTAAAACGGAATTTTTACTGCTGCCATGATTTTTATCAGAAGACATATGCAATGAAAGTTTAAAATAGCGCGATTTTTTCTTTTATTATTCAAGAACTACTTATTAGTTTCGCCCATTAATTCTAAGTTTTAATTTAATTAATTTATTTCTATAGCATCAACAGCCTTAAATTTAGAAAATAAAATATTACTTTAATATTTAAATTATACTTGAACAAAAGAGGAAAGAAAAAAGATATCTTTGATGAAGGCGTTGATATCAATGAAAATGTACAAGAAATTGATTGGAATTTAGAGGAATCAAATATAGGTTTAAATAATCTTGCTTTAATTAAAATTTTAACAAAAAAATCTATTATTAATCGTGAGAGAAGAATTTATAACAATGATGAGAAAGATTTAAGTAAAATATTATTTATGATGAAAAAAATTTTAAAAGGAATTCCATACCTTCTCATGTGACCAATATTGTTCCATCATTGATAAACACAACATAATTTCAAAACTTCATCTACCAAACGTAGTAAGCGGTACTGGTCAGGCACAAGCATATTTTTTCATTTGATTTGAATTTTATTAAATCTAAGATAAAACTAATGCTGTGATTTCAACAAACCTTAGGTGTATAAGTTTCGCATTATCTTGTTAATTTACCATTACATTTTTGAAAATTAAAAATTTATTTTCATTTTCAAAGGCACGATGAGGGAGGGATGGGAAGTTTTGTTCTTGAAAATTTCATTGGTTTATTAATCTAAAATTTTCATAAATACATAAAATTAAGATTTCAAATACTTCACATTTTTACACTAAAAATAATTTGTGAGAAATTTTTTATTAGAATTTTCTCAGTCCTAGCTAATTTTCTCTGTAAGGTGAATTATATTTTCCAAATTCTAGCGTAAGAAATTGAAAATACAACTTTTTTTTAAAATTTGATATGAAAAAAGCATTGTGGAAAATATTGCAATTTTTACCCTTCACAATCCAAGATGATTGTATTAAATTCTCGAAATATAAAACCGAGTCCGACTTTATAAAGTAAAATAAAACAAAGCTATACTCCAGAAAATATAAATTTTAAGACGCGTAAACAAGTTATTTTGACCAATCACTTCTAAGGATATAAATATTTTTACCAAACTTAAAGAATTACAATACTTCATGAGTATATGGGCGTTATATGTTTTTGTATGATGCAGTTCAAGAAAATTAATCAAAAAATTTGGTGCCACTAAGTAGGCTAAAACTCGTCATGGCTAGCAAAATAATGAAATTCATACAAAAGCGATGGGGCTGTGGGCCCGTGGGTAGACGAAGAAAAACAAGACTGGACCAGACTGAAGCCAAACAAATCGAATATCATTTATAGAGATTTCCGTGTTTTGCGACAGACAGGTGAGTAAACAGGAAGTAGAAAACAATTCCAAATATTGTTTTGATTAAAAGTTTCCTTACAAAGCTAAGAAAGGAGTTAGGTGTACGTATATTGAATGCCCTTTTCTACAGATGCCACTCAAACCAAAATTACAATTATTGAAATGGAAGTATGATATGTTAATATGATATAACTTAATATTGATAGAAACTATGATATATTTTTGCATTTTGCTTGATATGTTTCTGGTTATAATCACTTTCTTCAATATTTCAGGTAACATTAAATCATTAAAATGAAATTATTCCATTGTTAAAAACAAAACTTCCACAAAAATTCGATAAAAAACAATCTTAAAAAGAAAGCATGAGGTGATTTCTATAGTAAATAAAAAGCATCAAAATCAGTGCTTATATACAAGTTAAGAATGCATATCAAAAATAAATCCAAAAATTTTAACATAGTATTAATATCAATTTTAATGTATTAACATCTCAAAAAACTATTGATAGTGCATTATAATTATTTTGTCGAATAATACCACATATACTTTCAGTTTGATGCAAAATGTGAATATAAATATTTCATTAAATACTAAATAAATTGAAGTGAAAATAGAATAAATTTTATTCGGCTTTTTCTGTATATGCATATATCGGTTATGGTTCAAAAACTATGAAGATTTCCATTTCGTTTTTAAAAATAATATCAAAATCTTTTTAACTCAAAAACTGAAATCTGATACTTATAATATATGTGAAAAACTCACTAAAATATACATTTAAGAAATAGAAAAACTTGTAGAGCATATACAAAACAGCAAAAGTACAGTCAAATGACATGGTACGGACTCGAGTCATATCTGAAGATACATTCGAGGCAATTCACATAACCAGAAAACAAATTTATAGTACTTGATATAGTGGAGATCTCTTCTAAACACCACATTGTAAGGCATGATTGTAAGGCAGAGATGTTCATGTCTGGGGATATTCTTTAGTGTTTAATGGAAGTATCTAAAATAAAAAGAGTGTTTCTGGAACCACTTGGAACATTTTTCGACATATAGGTTATTGCACTGCCGTGATAGAATTGTCGAAATCATTCGGAATGTACAATTAACATGGATGAGTGTAGGTGAATGGACAGGATGTTTATGTGCATATTAATTGTCAGATTCGTCTCTTGGTGTAACAGTGATTCCAAAACACGCTAACTGCACGCACCCCATATCATCCCAAAGGTTCCGCCAGATTGACCACCAGAATTACTGGCATGTAAAATACATAGATTTATTGGGTTGTCTCTGTACTCATATATGTCTATCCACTTAGTACAACTGGAAGGAAGATTCATCAATCAGGGCAATGCAAGGTAGTTAGAGTCATCAATAGCCCATTAAGGTGTTGTCAGTTTGAGACAATACTTAAAGCTTGGTGCCGTGAAATCAAAATGGTACACGAATGGGGTTAGGCTCTAAAGGACCATAATCACTGATGGTCCATTGAATTGTTCACCCGCTGATACTGATTGATGTCCCAACACTAAAATCCACTGCAATTTGAGAAATTGTGGCACGTCTATCTCATTTAAGAAATTTTTCATTAAGGTACTTTTTTCCGGCCGCACCGATGTCTGAAATTTAATTTTTTATCAGATATTCGATATTAACCGTATATTCATGAAATTTTCATTTTCGAAAAATTGAATTCCATCTCTAACTTCGAAGAGATTTTCTCCTATCTCTAGCTTATTGACTTTAACGCCACGTTCTGAAACATTTTACACTTGGTAACCTGCCATTATTGTTTATAATGGCACTTTCCATGGACAAGCTCACTAAGGAAGTCAGCGATTTTAAGCCAAGGGAGCATCTCTTGTTTTAGTAGTGCCAACAGTACGTCTTAGCTACTCACGCATCACATTCGCTTGCACAACCCCTTTTTACAGGGAGACACATTCACACATCTCACAGATAGAGCAAATGAAGAACAACCATGGCCGAACCGGGACTCGAACCCGGTTCAGGTCATGGGGAAAAACGCACTACCCCTATACCAGGACTCAGGCTACCTGCCATTGTAGATGCAAGAACCGATCTATGAGTTTGCCAGACACTTGTTATATTATATAAGTGCATCCATCATGTTACGCTGATTGATCGCATAATTCCTTTATTTGCATATGAATACCTGTATCAATTTTTTTGGATCTTCAGTTTACTAAAAAAAAGCATTAACAACTATTAAGAAAATATTTGCTACAGCAGAAACCATCATATGAGCCTTAAACAGAACATTTTGCAAATAACAAGTTTGTGCTCATTTACAGTTTTTTAAATATTTCCCTACAATATGAACATATTTATTAAGACCTCTCCCTTCATCATTGAATATCATATCGAAGATCATATTGCTAAGTATTATGAGAATGAGAATAAATTCTTTTGAATTTCAGCATCAAAGAAATGCAGATTTTTGTTAAAAAAATATAGATTTTTATGGTAATTCCTTTCGATGATACGCAAGGAATGGCAGGCTCGGTTGTGCGATTGAAGGATTTTACTTTAAAAACTCGATTCCTCCAAGGATCCATCCTACATAGTATAAACTTGACACGCATAGAATCTGTTTTCGATAATCAAATATCATACTTTAAATGTGGGATGAAAATTTAAAAAGCAGATAGCTTATTATTCTCATCATATACCAGGAAGCAACGTAATGAGGTCTCCAGCCATAAATTTACACTGAAATTTAGTTTTTTAAAAATAAAAAATAGAAAATTAGCTAAGGTGAATTTAAGAATAAAAAAATTAGAACATTGAAATTTGTACACAACTCACATAGATAATTAAATTTTTTTCTGTAAGATTTAGCGAAGATGTAATGTAATATTTAAAAATGCTTACATCAGAATTAATTACTAATTGCGTAACTGGATCTATGTGTTTTTTTTTTCTAACAGACTTCTTGGGGGTTTTTTTTCCTTCAAATTTATATTATTTAAATTACGAAAGTGCATTTTTTCGGAAAACCACTTGCGCTCGATATGAATTTCCTCATTTTCCCCTTTTTTTAATCTTTAACAAAATAACTTTCTTTGGTCCGGAAATTTTTTATTCCAAACTCTCTATTTTGTAAATATGCTTGTAAAAAATGATACAAAATTTATAATCAATTGAAAAATAAATTCAAAAAAAGTTTATAAAATCTTTCTTGAAGGGGGGGGAACAACATCTGTATATAATTTATTACTTGAATTTTATTTATGTCACTATATATCATTATAAGAAATATTTGTACAAAGATAAAACCTTCAACCAGGGAAAGAAAAGAAAATATGAAAATAAACAAAAACTGAGGAGATTCATCAGAGAATTATTTAACAAACTAGCTAAAATACTACTTCAATAAAAGTTTAACCAAGATTTATGGAGAATCAACTTTGTACCAAAGCATAAAATTTAAGAAAGAATTGAAATCCATTTTAATGCTTGATGTTTATTCTTTATGCATATACACAATTACATATCAATTTATTATTTTACAAAACGTCGTATTGTGCAAGCCTATGTAATCAAAAACTAATTGTGAACACTGAACTTAAAATAATAATTATTATCTTCTGCAAATTATAAATAATTTTAAAATAATTATAATTCATCAAAGTTTTCGAAATCTATTGTTCAAATGCGCCTTTTCATCAATATCTTATTATTATTTATATTATAAATAACTGCCATCGTTGAAGCAGGTTTAAATTAATCAATATGCAAATTCAATATATGATAATCTAGAAAGACAGAATCATACATTCAAATGCTGACCGAATGACTCCCATATTTTGTTCTTGAATAAATTTGAGGACATAGAAAGGTAAGAATCTCTCACTCCCCAAGGAATCAACCCTTTCAGACTCGATTTTATCAAAGTACAGACACTTATGAGATTCTCGTTCAAATTAAATTTGTCGAAGTCAAATGTCTAACCAATGCTGCTCTTTGAAAGATTAACGCTTAAAATTATGAAATCTGACTTCAAATAGCTCCGGTTTAACTTCAAATTTTATTTAACCTAACGAATCAATAACTCCATTCTAAAGTTCAAATGAATTTCTAAAGAATTGTGGCAATAATCTATAATTGGTGAGGTTAATAAAGGCAAAATTGTTACAATTTTGAAGAAGAAATTTCATGACTAGCAGATTAAGTCCTTTTATCAAATTAGATGGATTGGTAAAACTTTAAAAGAAATTATTGAGCCTAAAAACATTTGTGATGATTCTAGATGCTATTCGTAAGTTAAAAATTACCAAATTCTTAACAAGTTTATCTATTATAGATATGCATTTAGAGAAAAAATACAGGATGGTCATAAAATAAGTTTTCTTGTTTAGAGCCATCTGCTACAAAAATTAATGAAGAGGATGAAACAAAATTCATGCATGAATTGGGAAAGGCATGGAAAAATAATTCAATACAAAAAAATAGTAACAAAAGATACCAATATAGGAATATTGTCACGATGAACGCGAGGAAGCATGATTATGTAAAATTTCTTTAATATTCGAGTGATAAAAAATGCACATACAAAAATGAATAATTATGAAAAACAGAAAATAATCCTTATTAATCAATATTAAAGTCCTTTCGTCCAAATGCAGCATTTTCAGTACTCTAACATATTGTCATGAAGATGCAAAGAATAACAAGTCACAAAGTAACACTATATCAAATTTATTAGCTTTAAGCAACTCGTAACATGCAGGCAATGAGCTGATTCCACTGCTTGCGGAACTTAGAATTTATACCTTTACAGAATAATCTAGAATTATAAAAAAGTTTATAGAAAGTTCTAGAAGAAATAAAAAATTCAACCTTTAAATTAATGATACTTGGCTGGGATTTGAACCCTTGACCTTTCGTGTTTCAAGCGCATACTTTACCACTAAGCCCCGCTGACTATGCGCAGATCTTCCTTTTGCGACAATATTATGTGAATAAGGTACTGCATTGGTAATTTTGGAAATTGGTTTGTTTACATAATTTATATCCTTATTTTTCACAATCAGCATATGAAATGCCTTGGTGCCCCTCTGTTCAATAGCTTTGGCTGTACATGACTGTAAAAAATAAAAGTTAATTTTGTATCTTTTGTATATATATTTTTTTACAATTGCAATAAAATAAAAAAATTAAAAAATCAGTTGATGCTAATTTTTATCATCGAATATTCCTGGTGATAGATGCCGCAGCAGCATCTCTCTTTAATAAGCAAAGAAAAATATATAATCACTTAATATTTATTTTTCATCCTTTTATCTAGATGTGAAATTTCTGTTGCGTTCATTCATTTGTCGGTAACTATATCATTGCATTGAATTCCACTCACTCAGGCTTCATACCTAAGGCCCAATGAGCATTAAAAATAACGTATTCAAAATATTGAACAATGCACTTTTATTTCTTTTGAATACAAAACAATGCAGAATATATTTTTGTTCGTGGAATTTTCTGTTTCTATTAATGTAATATTACCTACATTACTGAAGTACCTCCATTTTATTTAATTATTAAATGTATTGATCAAATCTTAGCTTTTTTCCCTGAATAATGACATATCAAATAAATAAAGAATATATATAGAAATTCTAAGTAAATAAATTAATAAATAAAACGTATCAAATCTTACAGAAATCCTTCGGAAATTTTAATGTAAGAAGATTGATGAATTATATGTTAAAACAGGTTGTCTATCATTGAAAGGTTTTAGTAGAAACACTGATTTAAATATAAGGTAACGAATTCAAGAGTAGCAACGAAACATTTCACTATTTCTACATTATACATAAAACCATATGCTTTCTTTAAATATTAAATTATACATTTAAAAGGTATTTTAACTGAGTAGCTTTACTTAGTGTTTTTGTTCTTTAACTAAATACTATTCTAAATGGAAAGATTAAAGTTAATTGAACGTCATAATATTGGAAATAAACTGAAACTGTAAAACAACTTTATTTAAAGTAGATTCAAAGAATTTTAATAAATGATAAAAATATCATTTTCCTTTAATTTAAATATAATTTTAGGAAGAAAAATAATGTTAATAAATTATCTATATTCAACAG
The DNA here is from genome assembly GCF_947563725.1 of Argiope bruennichi. Lineage (NCBI taxonomy): Eukaryota > Metazoa > Arthropoda > Arachnida > Araneae > Araneidae > Argiope > Argiope bruennichi. The sequence continues at coordinate 64,297,397 of NC_079152.1, read as the reverse complement.
AAATTTATTAATAAATTGTTAACCTTCTTAAATCAATGTGTATGAAAATAATTATCAAACTAAATAATTATCGGACATTTGTTGTTTTAACTTTCTTCATGACGGAAAACTCTCTGGTGTCATTTAAGAAAGCGCGTCTCAATATCAAAAGATAGAAGTGGAAAATAATAAAATAAATAGGTTTTTACGTTTATTAAATTTTTAAATCCTTAATGAAAGGAAAGACACATAGAAAATAAATCAAAAACAATGTTTTAAAAAAAATAATAAAACCAGTTTTAAAAGAATAATAACACAATTATTTCTTCGACCAAGAATTTGTAAAAGAAAGCATAAATTTAAGGCATTTTACTATTTTGAAATAAATTTAAACTAACTCTCAAATATTCAATAAAAATATCTTGCATAATAAAAACATAAAAACATTTTTCATGAATTTTTAGAGATAAAAATAAAAATATTCTCACATTCAATTCGCAGTAACATCTTTATTAAAAAAGAGTGAGTTCATGATTCATGTGATTGCTTATTTAAAGTCATTTCCATCTTTTTTTTTCTCTCTTTATATTAAAAGAGATATAAAACTTCATAAAATTATGCAATTTCATAAAATTCAAAATTCACTCACATTATTGCCAGACTTTGCAATTTTTCTTTTAAAGCAAATTATAAGAATAGCGTCATTTAAATTCATTTCTGTCATTTAAAATGTTTTGAACAGGCTACGCATTAATCCTATCCATTTTTTAACCTTGTGGATGCAAAAACACGAAGATTTACAAAATAAATTCACTAATACAAACGATAGCTATCATAATACATTGTCTATCATTTAAATGGTAAGTACAACTAAATCCCTTTATAAAGTTTGTATTTTTATGAAACATAAACACAGTATGCACAAGTTTTCAACGTAATATTAATAATAAGGAAAATACAATAAATTAAATCGTTGGTAATAAATGAATTACAGATATTATGATTTTCAAATGTATTTCTATTATATTTTTCTGAACGAACGAAAATTTATCTTTGGTCCCTTTAATTCAGATTACTGCAGATATATAGAACATGCCTCTGACTTTTTATTGTATGTATGCCTTTTCACATATGCCCTGTAAAAGATAGTTTATCGCTCTACGAGCAGTATTTTCTTGTTTTAATATTAATACACATCTTATAATAACCATAAAAAAGAAAGAATCCATTTCATTGACAATAAGAAATTATATGTTTATCAGATAAAAAAAATATAAAAAATTGAAACCTGCTATCGCACATTTCAAGTTATCAGGTGAGAACGTTCTTTATTTTTAAATCACGTGGTATCAATCCGACAGAAAAACATTATGTTCTCACATGACTCATATTTCGCAATCACCAACATTTAGAAAAGAGATAATTTCTAACCATCTCAAAATCAATCGAATTCTAAAAAAAAAATTTCTCGGGGCCAGAATTTTTTTTTTTTTTTTTTTTTGTGAAAAACTAGTTAAAACCGGTTTTAAACAATCACGTGATTATCAAATTACGCCGCGTCAATATTTAAAAAACGATGGGGGGGGGGGAGATTCCCCTATCTCAAAATTGTTCGAGCTCCAAAATGTCAACTCAAAATCAAAGGTGTTTTTTTTGTTTTTTTTTTGCAAAAATTTGGTTTATAAAGTTGTTTGGAAAGATCAAGTGACTATTGTATTGTGCAATTGTCAACTTTTTAGAAAGGAGATGGTTCTTTTATTTCATCTCAAAATCTCTCCAACTCCAAAACTTTTTTGCCAGCTAGAAAAATTGGAAATTTAAATATATACATATATATATACATACACACAACTTGGTGCAAATATCTGCCACGTTGACGATAAGTCGCCAAATATAACAACCTTCTTTATTATTTTCTAATAACTCTGAAAGCGAAAAATTGATACCACAAAAGCGATAAATCGCCAATTTTCAGCCCGTATATTTTGAGACCCAGAAAAACCAAACCAAAACAACATCTTGCTCTCACATGATAATAATACAATTTTTGACCTTCAAAAAAGGAGAATTAGCATAATAATAAACTGCAAACTTTAATATTTTTTGAACGAAAGCTATTAATACACTCACATAAAAGATTCAAGTTATTGATTTTTCTCCTGAAAATGATAATATTATTTGTATTTACTGAAAGGAGACTAAAATAGTTCCATCAAGCACATAAATGGCATTCATTTTAATACTTACTTTCTTCTCAGATGAATCCTATTACTTCTAAATGATAGTGCATCCAAGGATAAAATTAGATTTACCGAGCACTTAGTAGGAATATTTCCATTCCATTAAGCTTTCTCACGAAGCGTGATTCTGAAAATTAAAAAAATTAATTTCTGAAGACTTTTTTGTTGAGCTTAGTTTACTAAGGTTACTTTATCGCATTCATGACAAACCCAAAAACCAAAACTGCAAAAATTCTAAATTTAAATAAATGATTTATTTTTCTAACCATTTTAAAATAAATTTATGAATCTGATAAATAATCATAGATTTGTCACAAAAATATACTGATCATCTCGAATTTTTTAGCGTATTTCCATATAAAGTTGTCGCACGTTTAATGTAAAATAAATTATTATATTTTTATTAATACTCTTTTAATAACTCATTTTCTTCTCTTTCTATTTGTCTATTCGATGCAAGTTTACAATCGATTTTGAGCTAACTTCCCGAAGAGTAGAAAGATAATTAAGAACTGGATGTCAATACAATATAACTCACTTTCTTGTCTGTTTGTTTGCCTGTCAAGTAAACATTTTTCTAGCGATTTCAAGAAAATCAAGACTTTCATTACCGACAGATGGCGATTTGACATTTTCTAGTAGTGTTTGTATAGTTCAAGTTAATTTAAAATCGATTGTAAAATTTCCCGCACACGAGACTAAAAAGCAGAAAATAATTATTTAAATAAAAAATAATATATAAAAGTTTTTTAAACAGAATAAAAAAAAATATTTCTCCTAGTCTCATAAGTATTTTAGTTAACTTGCTAATTTTTGTCAACTTCAAATTATTTTTCAAATATATTTTATACTAGCCGCCTTTGGCGACCAGCCGGTTCGCCAATCTTAATGTTCGTTTAAATTTTAATAATTAAATAGCTTGAACCGGAGTTTAACCCCCTTCTTCGCAATCTTTATTATACACTATAATTGAACATCTGCTCCTTTGCTTTTGAACATTTCGCAAGGCCGTTGTTGGCGATTTTTAAAAATTTCGCAAAGCAGGGGGTTAAACTCCGGTCGTACCATTAAATATTTTACGCAATTCCAACTTTAATAGATTCTTCAGCAAAATATTTTAAAACTTCAAATTTTGATAGTCATATAATTCACTCATAATATTAAAAGGCCTTCAGTCATAACGTGATATGTATCTCTCTAATTTTCTGTTACCCCTCGTAGAATTTATGCTTTAAATTAAAGTGTAAATGATTAATCTGCAGTTAATATAATAATATTTTTTACTGAAACAAAGCATTTTTTTAATAATATGATTACTGATAATAGAGTCACTGAGCGTTTAAACTTTATGGGCACTAAAGAATAACTTTCTTAATTTATGTAATATCTCAAGAATTTGTTAACAAAATTTTCTCAGATTCATCATGAACAGATCTATTCATTAACAATGTTTAATTTTAAATGCATCAAACACTAAGAAAATAAAATGAATCGTTTAAAATAATCGGTCGAAAACAGATTTAAAAAAACTACTTAAAAAACGATGTACTTAAAACTATAAGCATATACAAAAAAAAAATATATAGCAGACATAAATACAATTTAATTACAAAAGCATGCAACTAACCTAAAAATAATTTGAATCATTGAAAACAGGTTAAAAAAACTACTTAAAAAACGATGTACTTAAAACTATAAGCATATTTAAATAATATATAACTAACATAAATACAATTTACTTACAAAAGCATGCAACTAACCTAAAAATAATTTAAATCATCCGTTGATAACGGTTGTCATGGCAACAATCAGAATGCGCATGCGTGAATTTTCTTCGCCACTTACGGTAACTCAAATGCGTGAATTTTTCTACGCCAGTTGGGGTAACGCTATGCAGATTAGACATTTTTAATTTCCTTTATTCTGTGTTATTTTAATTCAAAAGTACTTCAGAATGAATCTGAAACATGGATTAATTAACAATGTTTAATTTTAAATGCATAAAACATTAAGAAAATAAACAGAATCGTTTGAAATAATTCGCCGAAAAATGTTAACCCTAGACTCATTACTGTTGGGAGAAAAAAACAAACTAAAGCCTTACTGATTTGGCGGTGGGGAAAATAGAAGATTTTTTTGGCGAAAAAGTTGGCGGTGGGGAAAATGGAAGATTTTTTTGGCGGGAAAGTTAGTTTTTAATTAATAATTAAAATTCTAATTAAAATTTCAAAAAAGGGACCTCAGGTGCACATTCCCGACCTCTAAGGTATACATGTACCAAATTTGATAGCTGTATGTAAAATGACCTGGCCTGTAGAGCGCCAACACACACACACACACATTGAGCTTTATTATAAGTATAGATATAGATATAGATATATGACTATATATAATAATAATCAAAATAATTTCCTCACAAATTCATGTATGTTATCGTTTTATCGAAGGCAATTCGAGAAAGGAAATTCCATTTGGCAACTCAAAAAAAGTAGAAAACCATTTGGATCTAACTTTTATTAAATAATGAATTAAAATTATCAGACTACTTTTTTCATATAGGTACCACCATTGTTTAGGCATCTATTATAGTGTAGAACAAGTATTTGGATGCTTTCTTTAAAGAAAGATGAACTTCTGCGATTGCAACTATTTAGTAACAATGGATCTGACCTCTTTGTCGTCCTGGAACTACTTGCCAATAAAAATAAAACTGAAGAAGCTTGAAAAGATGAAGGTCATTTGATACGGGATTCGGACTGTGAGAGAGGTGGTCAAAAACTTCCCATCGCAAATTCGTAAGTAAGTATTGTTGTGCAATGTAATGAATAAGCAAAATTCTGTCCTGAAGCATATCACGATGCTTATCCTGTATTGCGTGAAGCAATTTTCTAAGCTTCTCGTAATAATTTGTCACATTGACTAGTTGTCAATGTGCCATGAAATCCACTAGCAAATCGCCTTGTGGATTTCAAAACAATGTATGCATCAATTTAATACACAGGATTAGTGGCTTGGCTTTCGTCTTTGTTGGAAATAAACGATGTACCTTCAATTCGTTGATTGCAGTTTGGATTCCGGGTTTATGAGACACACCCAGGTCTCATCGCCATTGATGATCCAGCTTAAGAAGGCATCACCCTCTTCAGACGCCCTCTTCGTCTTTCCGTGCTCTTGACTCTTGTCAGGAAGTCAAAGACACTAACCCGACATTTCAATCTCCACAGCTCTACCAGATTGTGAGGCACCCACCGAGCACATAGCATTTGGAATTTCAGTTTTTTATTTTACTGCATACATATTTTACTGCAGAAGTGACATGAAAATTTAAATAAAGTTGTGGCGAGTATCGTTATAGTGAAACATAACCTTCGCGTTAACTGCTGCAGTCAAATCATCACCATTCAGAAATTCGTTATCGTGAACATTTTTTTCACGTTCTGCATTGAAGTGCCCCACCCACTTTCTGACTAAAGAATCAGGTTGAAAGGACAGGAAAGAAAGATTGTAGAAAAATCTGAAATCAGAATGAGGAATTGTGTGTAATAATTTTTAAAATATAAAAGCTTAATATCCAGTCATTCGTTTATATTGACTCTATATGTATGTAGCACAGTTTCGAAAAAAATTTGTAAAAGAAAAAAATTAAGGATCTCAAAACCAATATTTGGTACTTTTAGTTCAAGGAAAAAGTAAATTCATATCGTATATGAAAAGAATGATAACTAAAATCATTGTAATCACATATAATTCTTGAATGGCATTTCTTGATCAAGATATTTAAATTTGAAATCAATAACTGAAACTTAATTATTCTCTTACAAATGCTAATCACTAAATATGGCATCATCAAGAGTTAATAAATTAAAGTCATGGATTTATAATGTTGTTGCTCGTTGCATTAACATAGAGAGTAACACACTACTGAGCAATGATGAATTTTCTGGGACAACCGGAAATACTTCAGTCAAGATTTCACAATTTTCTATTGAGAGTACAATCAACGTTGAGAATCAGAAAATATTGCTGGCATTTACATTAGATTATCTATGTGCTCAATTTAATTATATACACGTCCCATTTCTGAGCAACTTTTGAGCTAATTTGGCGCAGATCCGGTGGTTTGGCGGATTTGGCGCAGTTTGGCGGATTTAACATGCATCATTCACACTTACGCGGATTTTCTTCGCTGGAATTCGATTTCGAATTTGGAACCCTCCAACTCCCGAACATCCACCGATCCCGAAAATTAATAAGAAAATTAAAGTTATTGATGTTAATTAATAATAAAAACTTTATTTCTCTTTAAATAATTTACTTATTAAATCAATTTTAATAAATAATCTTTATATGAACTTTTTAAATTTATAAACTTATAAAAATTTAATTAGTTGTTTTTTATTTTAAACATAAAGTTATAAAAAAATTTTAATCAAGACTTGTAGTTTTTAATTCTTATTTTATCCAGCTTTTTTCTACCCTTTGAATATGCTGTTGCCCCTAAACTTTTATTATCTTTCTGTTTTTCCGATTTTTCCGTTTATTATGTTTCTGTTTTTCCAATTTTTCCGTTTATTATGTTTGTTTTTCTGATTTTTCCGAAAAGTGTGATTCCTTTACTATTAATTCCTCGAAAGAAGTATATTGCCAACAGATGTCAATACTATTCCTTACTTCTTTCTATCATTACTAAAATAATATTTTTTAACTTCTTCATTGAAAAGTTTTGTTGCAATTCAATTCAGCACAGGCGAAATCTCAAAAATTTTTCCATTTTTTATCAACTCTGCCGTTGTCTGAGTCGCTCAGGGTTTATTTATTTATTTTTCAGATGAAACTTTGCTTTGATCTGAGCCTCTTTGAATTTTTAACAACAGTGAATTCTCTTCTTTTCATTTTCTATTATCTTTTTTTCTTCTTTTATCTAGTATTAATATTATAATTTTTATTCCTTTCCTTATTTTATTTTTATCTCTTTCTTTTTCTCCCCTTCTTAATTTTTTAAAAAATTTCTTTATTTCTTTTTTATACCAATATTCTGTACCAGTATATCTTGCCTAATATCTTTGTTTTCTGATTTTGGGAGACTTACTTTTTTGCCAACAAAATTTTAATTTGTGGTCAAAGTAAATATTAGTGAGGGTTCTTTTTTTTACCGCCAACGCCGCCAACCTATATTCATCAATCTTACTAGTCTTATTTTTGGATCAATCTGCTGCATCTTATTAATCTGCAGACATGTTGAGAGTATTTTGGAAGAAGAAAATTCAAATGTTAATGCACTTAAACATGAAATCCATGCTGAATATATTTCCTTCTTTTGCTGTCTGAATGATTAGAATTCCAGAAATATATTACGTCCTTCATTAATTCTCTTCTCCTCTGGAATTTCGATGCTCATTTTGTTGTCTGGAGCAATGATCTGGAGGGGTTTTCTAAGTATTATTTTAGTTCTTTGTAAAATAAAACTTTATTTCTTTCAGTCAAATCGGAACTTATCTGGCAAATTCTTTTTTTTTCTTTGCCCATTAAATAATTATGAAAATTAGTTGTTAAATTATAGTATCTAAAAATTTTTAACTTGTAATGTGTGCTAGAATCAGACGATAATGATACACTGCTTTTACATTAACAATGTCAATATCAATTAGTCTAAGATTCTTTCTTTTTCTTCAAATATTTTGACAAATTAAACATATCAAGTTTTATGAATCTTATAAAAAGCGCTTTTGCGAATATCTTTTATTAATATTCAACAAACAAGTTTTTATTCTTTAATTTTATAACTCAATATTATAAATTTAAAAAGCTCACGAAAGTAAATTTTCCCAAATTCACAATCAGTTGATGCCACTGAGTAATCTTTAAAACTTTATTAAATTAATCGCCTCTCTGATTAAAACTTTATTAAATTAATCCCCTAACTGATAATTAATTGCTCAAAGAATAAAATAATGAACAGCTACAGATAATCCGTAAGTTAACAAAATTTTAAAAACTCTACCACATAGTAAGTGAGAGAAAAAAATAGATTAAAAATTTTATCTATACAAGCATGAAACAGTTCAAACTTATTTTTTAATTCAAATATTGGCTTTAATTCTAATTAAATCAAAAGAAATCTTGAAGACAAAATAAAAACATATTTTGGCAATATATATATATATATATATATATATATATATATATATATATATATATATATATATTTCTTTACTTACGTTGGAAATATATGCTGTAATTTTCCAGAAAGATTTATTTTGCAAAGTACATGCATTTCACTAAAAAAAAAATGTTACATTTTTGCTTTCAAAAGTTTTAGATAAATAACGTTTTTATTTCTTTCTGTCTTGTCTATAATATATGAAACAAGAATTGAAGTTCGTTAAATTTATTTTATCTTTTTCCAACTTTCCCAGAAAATTTCATACTTTTATTTTTGAGCTTCTATTTATAACTTTTTGAAGTTATTCATTTAAAATAGCTACTTTGTTCAAAGTATTTAATTATTCTGTCTGGGAATATCCTCTTTCTTTTAGTTCCTCAATATAATTTCCTTGCTAGATAAAATCGAGAAAAAAAATTAGGAAATTGGAAATTTTATGCATTTAAGGCTTCTTTTTAATTCTAAGAGAAAAGAAAATTAATGAGCGTTGTATTACCATTAATCTTACTTTAGAAACAACTTTTGTTATTTACTTGGAGAAATTAATCGTTTGACTTTATAATCTTTCATAAATGATAAATGAAACTATTTAAAAACTGCTTGTATATTAGAGAATATTTGAATCTTTATACTATATTTTTGAAACTTTTTAGAAAAGCTAATGATTTTTATAAAATAAATCCTTGTTCTAAAAAATTAATAAAATGAATAAAAAATTCAATTATAATAAGAATTTCAAAATTGTTTTAATACGCTGTTATTTTCGAACTGTGTATGTCTAGCAAAATCACATTTGAAAATTAATAATAAAAAATAATTTAATAATAAAATAAATTTATAATTTATAATTAATAAATTTAAAGTTAATAATAAAATAAATTTCATAAAAAATGTGCCTTTATTAATGCAATAACAGCACTTTTTTTTATTTTTAATACTTTCTATTTTTAATCATAAAATATGTTATTTCTTGCACTTCAAATCATAATTTAATTTATTTAATGATCAACTCATTATAAAACTCTGAAAATATTGAAATAAATATGCGCTTAAATTTGAAAATTTACTGCACAGATTTTTAATCACCATTTTTAATTGAGACTCCAGATTTAAAAAATATATGTATCGAAGATTACTGAATATTTTTTAAATGCTTAGTAAGGCAAAGAAATTAGCTGATATTGTTTCTTTTACATACAATATTCATATTAATTATCCCATTATCATACGCTATATGGAAAGAGTACGCAGGTTATTTAAAAAATAATAGATCGAACTTTGGAAAATGCATGTACTGTGTATTAAAATAAGAAATTTGTATCAAAAAGATATTATCTGAATTTAAACATTCATTTGTCCCAAGAAAATGTGTTCAGGAATACCGAAGATACCAGGCGAAAACACAAGAACATATAAAATTACAAAAGCAGGCTTAGTGTGAAGTATTTTTAATAATTTCTTTTATTGGCGACTATCAAACTTTAGTGTACATGAAAGATTGAAGACATTTCTGGAATATGTCAAACAAATCCCACACTTCCCCATTAGAGTCCAAAGGTCTGATTAGGATATCTTAAACAGAATCAAGACTATTTTATAAACGAAATTTTTATCATAAAGAAATAAAGACTAATAATAGTGTGATAGTGGCAAGCAAGTTTCAAGACCATCACATCCAGCTCATATTTCAAGACGTTTGATCCATGTAGCATTTCTTTTCTCATTTAATTATAATCACTTATTTAAATTATGTTCATTCATTTAAATTGAAAAGAATTAAATGAACAATCTCTATTAACGAATCTCTCTTAAATACTTAATGACTAATGTAGCAGCAATCGTACCCTTTTTTGTGGCATAATATTGTTACGGATTTCACCGGGTTTGCTTGTAGTGGGTGCATGGTGTGAAAACCATTAGCAGGCCTCAGTAGAAAATAACGACGACGTTTATTTACACAAAGAACACGAGTACACAGACGAGACAAATACAAAGACGAAAAATATTTACAACCGAGACGAACCACAGGACAGCACACATCAGCACTCTACAGCAGACAGTAGCCCACAAGTAGTAATTGACCACAGCGCACAAAGCGGCCAGACAGAATCCAACAGGAGAGGGGGTCATCGGAGCTTCGCTCTACGGTCTCTCCAAACAGCTGAAGTTCTCACTGTCTCCTCGCTTTAGCTGTATCCAACTGCAAACTCACTACCACACGACTGGCTATTCCACACACAACTTGGTGCTGCTTCCACAATAGACAAAAGGACTCGACACACAGCCCAGTTCAGCAATAGCTTAGGCTCCACACAACACTGGCACTCCGCCGTTGCTTCGCTATCCTCTCAAAGATTCGTTATTTGTCTAAGATTCCGATCTGGTTCACTGCAGCTTGAGACTGCCGCCCTTTTATAGCTTCCGGGAGGTGGAGCGAGAAGGTTCTGGGCGTATCTCAAGTCCTATTGGATGGATCTTTAAAATTCTCGAAGTTTCCAGCATTATTTATTGTGTCGCCAAATTCGTCACCAAATTGTCGCCAAGTTTGTTGCCACGCTCTGAGATTACTGACGCGACGCCCGATCAACGCCCAACAGGGCTGACCGTAAAACGGTCTTTCTTATGATGACACTATTCGTGATGGGAAGCAAAATTACAGGTGTGTAACAATATAGTAATTATCATTTATTAGAAAAATATGCCCCGAAAAATCTTGCTGTTGCTCTAATATCGCAATTTGTAGTTAAATAAATAAATAAAATTAGAAGAGCTTCGCAAGAGCGTCAGTTGAGATTAACTAAAATATGTGAAATATAAGGCTCTAATTCCTAAACAAAATTTTATACGTTATATACTCATCTTCCACTGTCTAATTTTATAAATTGTCCTTTAATAATTGCTTAGAAATCATAGACAAGCTCACTAACGTTTCCTCATCTGTTCCGTAAATGTTAATATCAGCGATTGTATGGCTTCATTCAATAATGAAAAACATTTATTTCTAGATTCCCAAAAGAGAGAAACCCAATGAATCCATTATGTATATGTGCGTAATATGCAAAAAATTGAGCGAAACTCACAGTCAAAATGAATCGAAAATACGGCTGAAGTTTTTAGATTTGCCATTAGTTTCAGCTTTAAAAATAGCAATAAAACATAAAGTAGAATTTAAATCCATTGAATGATAATTCGGAAAGTATGAAATCTACAACTGCGATAGAATTCAGAAAATATAAAGTGCATGGAACTTTTAAGTACTAAGGTTTAAAGAATATAAAAGATTATAAGATGCAAAATGACACCTCAAGATATAAAACTACAGTTATAAATATATAGAAATCTTAAATAATAAGAAACAAATTAACAAGTAGTAAATAATATAATAAAACAAATCAATTCATGCAAGTAAATGGTGATTAAAATTACTATTAATAATAAGAACAAGTAACATGTCTAACATTTAGTAGCATTTATCAAAGCATAACACGATTAAAAATTGAAAAAATACACAGCTAAGTGTTACTTTCAGGCAAAAATTTCTTTATGAATTGTACAATTTTCTTGGTCCGTATTTTTTCAGTTTTATATTATACCAGTTCTAAAATTCCTGTAATTCTATAATTACTTGGAAAAAATATTTCTCACATTAGTCAATATTTTGGGCATCCATATATTGGATTGATAATTTCCTTCATTATTACTGCAGCTACTATTTGGCGATTTTCTTAAGAAAAGATATTTTGCTAAGCAGTTAAAAATAAAGTTGTTTATTATGTATTATAGGTAAACACTTCTTAAATCTCATCCTATCATTTTTAAGGATCCTATATACACAAAAAGACTAAAAAAGATAAAGTATATTCTCTCAAACTTCAACTCGTCTCTGCAAACAGGTTGCTAACATAATAAATCGTATGTGGAGTTCAAAATATTTCTTCTCCTTATAAGCATACAAAATATTGAGATTCTCCTGTTTGTAAAATAAAACATTTTATTGACTTCAAACATTATATGATTGTAAAAACTAGACGGACTGCTTCCAGTTATCTCCAAAATCCTTTTGTCTTGTCTCATACTCACATATCCAAAGAATGTCAGCTGAGCCAAAAAATGCCAGTAAAATACAAAATAACATTTGGAATTCGTTTGAAAAATAAGAGAAGCTAGATGACTGATAAATATTATTCTATAGAATAATGGCAAAGTAACACATTTAATAATCTTCGCAAAACATATCTTTACTCCATACAAAAAAGGGTGTGTGTGTGTGTGTGTGTGTGTGTGTGTGTGTGTGTGTGTGTGTGTGTGTGTGTGTGTGTGTGTGTGTGTGTGTGTGTGTGTGTGTGTGTGTGTGTGTGTGTGTGTGTGTGTGTGTGTGTGTGTGTGTGTGTGTGTGTGTGTGTGTGTGTTTTAAATACTGAGTATAACGTTTCTTTAATCTAATTAGTATGATAACTGAAATATTTAAATGAGCAAAAAATAATTCTAATATTAATTTTTCATTTCGATTTCTAATATTAATTTTTCATTTCGATTTCTAATATTAATTTTTCATTTTCGATTTTTTCATGCAATGTAATTGCAATGTCAATTGGCAGATTCTTAATTTTTATTATAAAACTTTATTCTCAGCATTTAATTGAAAGAAAATAATTCTAAAATTAATTAAGAAAAACAGACGATTTTTTCCTGCAATGTCAATTGACAAATTCTTAATTTTTATTATAAAACTTTATTCTCTGCATTTAATTAAAAGAAGAATAGCTGCAAGCGATAATTAATTTATTCAAATATGTTTAAAGTGCAGATGATAAATTACAAACGATTTAGTTTCTTCAAATATGTTAAAAATGAAGGCGATAAATTTTTATTTCTTACCGCTTGATACAATCTTTTAGCATTTGTTTGTAGAATTCACAGTTTTCGCTATTATTTTTTTAAACAAATTCGAAAAGAAAATAATTATCCGCCAGTTACTGAAAAGAAAACTTCGGAAATATATTGGATGAGGATATGATATTCCTTCAGGAACGCTGCAAAACTGTCATTCAAGGTAATTTTTATTTTCTAATTCTGAATTTTTTAAATAAATAGCCTAACTTTTAAGAAATAGTTTCTAATTTCTATATTTTTGGTTAAATTTTTAGAGGCTGCACAATTTTTTTCTCTTTATCAGCAATTCCATTATTTGCAATTAAATGAAATAGAAAATTCAAAGAAATCCGAGCATTAACTTCCCATTCAAAAAGTGTATGTAATACTAACAAAAGGAGAGAATGGGTTGGAAAATAGTTTACTTTAAAAATGTATAATGGTAATATGCTGTTAGAGTGTTTATTCATTAAAAAATTAAAGCACAATAATCAGCCTATAAACACCCAAACTTTTGGAATAGCTTGTATATTAGTAACATAAAGCAACTTAATTGAATTTAAAACTAGAAATTTCTAATGGAGAAACTTTGATTGGTATTTATGTTAAAAAGGACGAATTTAAATTCAAAGTAATTAAACTTAGTAATTATCATTCTAATTTAAACTCTAAAATTTCCAAAAATTGGATTTTTTTATAATTTAAAGGGATTAAAAAATTTGTAATAACAAAATTTCTTATATTGAAGCAATAAACAATCTTATTAAAAACTTAACTTCTAAAGATTTTCTCAAAAACGACTTAAATATAGTAATTTTGATAATAGAAGATTTATCTATTTCCTAATCTATATTATAATATTTTCACAACTAAAGATATTCTTTCTATTTTATTCTCTTTTCTTTGAATTGAATAGTTGGCGCAGAGATTTTTTAATTTATTTTATATGATGACGAGTATCTTGATCAACAGTTGTTGGCATATTCAGCTTTAAGCTCGGAAAATCTGAATTCAGTTTAATATAATTGCCTGCGGTTATAAGTTTTTCTTCATAAAATCTTTTGGATTATTTTTACATTTAATTCTTTGCTTTTATATCGTGTTGAATTTTTTTTTTAGTTTTATAGTTTGATAATGGTCTTATAGTGGTTTGGTTTGATTCAATTTTGCTGCGATCTTACTTAAATTTGAATTTTGAAATAATATTTTGCATATTATTATTGTATAATTAATTTAATTTTATTATTGTGTGGTGAAGCAGTGAGGTTAGTAGGGCCTTGTTTGGACCTTAGGGGGCTAGAATTTGCTTCAAAATGTTTTCCTTTTATTTATTTTTTTGTATTATTTCATAATAATTGTTTAGGTAGATTCCTATAAGAAGACTACCTATTATAATGATTCTCATAACAAGACTTTGGAAAAATTTCTTCACTTGAAAGATAGAAAAATTTATTGGGAACATTATGTAAAAACGATTAGCTTAAAAATTTTCAGAAACTGCGTGTTTTTTAATTCTTTTTATATGTTTTCTTTAATTGAACTTTGTTATTCCGGAGCTTTTGTGACTATGATGATTCTTTGATTTGACGCCTGCCGTATTACTGAGAGCATATTATATTAAAAAATATTGTAGTAATAAAAGGCAATCTTTATGGCTTCAACCCAAGCTTGGATACTTTTATTAACCGATTAATAGCCAAAGATTCAAATCGGCAAAGATTCATGTTAGTCTATTGACTATTTAGCCAATGAAGTTTGTCAATGGCATGCAGTTAATAACAATTGCAATAGTGCGGAAGAATATTTTTTTAAAAAGACTAATGATAAATTTCCTTTTACCCCAATAAATAATTATAATATTTAAATGCGCAACAATAAGATCAAATCTAATTAAGGAAAGCAAACGATTTTTCCCCCAATATAAATGAAAAATCATACGAGAAATTTTATTTTCAGCCATTTAACGTTATTGATTATATTTAATTGAAAAAACAGTGTTTGCAAATCATAGCTAATTTCTACAAATACATTTAAAATGCAAGCTTCCAGTTCTTGCTGAATAACACAAACTTTTGGCACTTGCTAAAAACTTCAAAGCTTTTCAATAATATAAACTTCGTAGCAAGCTTAGATTTTTATTTAATTTTTATAATATTTGTACTTTGATATTATTTATTTTTTAGTAGATTCTATCAAATATTGTGCAAAATCTATTCTGATGAAGTCTGACTATCTGTTGTTTGTACTATAGTCTGTTTGGGCTGTCTGTCTGTCTCGAAATGGATTCGATAATTATAAAACACCAAGAGGTATGCAAAAAAAAATTGGCACACAGTTTTTATCATCTCAAATAGAGATTTTTGTGTCAAATTTTGAACCAAATCTGTCAAGAGATTGATTATTTGTCAGTCTATATTTTCTCATGCATATGATTGCGATAATTCATAAATGCAATGTCTTAAGTCAAGGAAATTTTTATATTGTCTTGTGAACACGATTGTAAGTCCATGTCAAATTTTGATGTGAATTGGTCTGCAAAAAAGCCTCCGAAACACGTATTTTCAAAATATATTCAGTAAAAATTGTAAATTCATTCTGAAAATTTGCATTTTCTAACTGTCACCAGATCTGTAATTTTTTAACTATTTTGCATGACGTTAATGAATGCCATTCAAAGTATTCGTCGCCTTATCTAAGGTCCATAATTTTATGCGGGGATAAGGAGGAGGGAATTGATTTTAAGATATCCGAGAAAGTTTCGGGAAGACCAGTCTCGTGAAGTTTTGTGTAGAAATTGAAAGGAATTTGAAAATAATAATTTAGATATAAAGAGATCTGTCTTTGTATTCCAGCTTGCCAAGGCAAATTATTTTTTTTTTATTTTACTAAAAGCTACCAAATTCATTACTATATTCGTTTACATATCCTAATTGAGCATCCAGTGTATTAAAATTTATCTTTTTCGCAATCGTCTCCGAAATTATTTATGATAATTATTTCTAATTATTCAGACTAATATAGAATTTTGTAATACATCTTTAGAATATTCTGGAATTGCTAAATTAATTTTAATTAGCACTAATAATTCTTAAAATGTAGAAATTTAAAGAGATATAACGATTTATGACGAAATATTAATATTTTCTGGTGTGATTTTTTTTATAAGTGACTGCACTTTTAAGGAGAGAATGATTTATATTGAATAGAAAATAAAGTAATTTTCATAATTCAAGTTTTTATTGTGTTATCCACAAATATTTAACCAAAGCATTCGGCATCTTGATTTAAAGCAATAACACATTTATATAATTTAATTGAAGAAGATATCAGCTATTTAACTGGATATTATCTCTCATTTTGCAAATTACAAATGCGTAAAGAAAATTTAAATTTAAATGGAATGGAATCATATTAAAAAGAACGGAATTCTAAGAATTGACAAATTATTCAAACTGAAAATAATATAAAACAAAAACAACGGGAAGTGAACAAAATAATTTTAAAGTCAACATGAAATGCTATTATTTGATAAAATAACAACACAGAGCCATACAATAAATTTAACAAAAAGAAATTGCATCTAAGTTTTTAAAAGATTTCTTCTCCTATTAGCGACAACCATAATAGAATTTTAATATAATTAAATTACAATTGAATAAGTTGTCCTTTCGTTTTCCTCATCATTTTGATGATAAGGAAATTGTGCTATATTATGATAAAGGCAATATCAAACCATAAAACAAAAAGAGTTAATTCTGGTATCAATTTAATGTTTGAGATGAGATTGAAGATAATTCTATCTCAAATAAAATGCCAATACTCGTGAAATTTAATTTTAGAGTTAATTTGGCACCTTGCGAAAGGAAAAGCTTAAGATGGTGTTTAATGAGATGTTAGATTAGATGCATGCCTTTTTGTTATGTGACTGTGACATGGCGAGACGTGAATTCAATCCATAGAGCAATCACACAACTATTAATAATTTAGTTTAAGGATTATATTTCAATCAAAGTTAACGTTTAAACAATTTCAAAACTGTATCATTCACAAAATATTCAAATATTGATAAATTCAGCACTGTCACTTTGGAATAAAAATGATTCTATTATTTTTAATGTGATAATGATAAATGAAATGCTACATACACACCTTTTTTAGTTCCCCTGATGTAAATTTGAAGATTTTTTCATATGTACTTAATCTATAAATTTCAACATGTTTTTATAAAGATCAAATATGTGAGTAATTTTTAAGCTGCAGTAATTACTTAATCAAAGCGAATTAGTTCCCCTGAACCTATTTCCAAACTAGATATTTTATATGGAAACATTTCCACAGAAAGGTAGTAAGTACTCTTGATCCTTTTGTTCAAAATCTAACAGACTGAATAAACGAGGCTTAATGAAAGCCTGACCTAAATGGCGGAAATTCATGGAATTGCGCAGTGGAAGATGGAGAAACAGCATTAAGTCTCAGGTGGAGATATGGAGAAACATTCGTAATGGGCAAATAGCTAGATAGCCTCAATAAGAAAACAGATTACTAAATGCTCGAATGTGTATAAACGTATTTTACTGATGGATCTACTGCTGAATATCCTTTCGTGAGACAGAAATGATTGCTCTAATCATCTCTATTTTCTCTCCCTTTCGTCTATTTTGTGTCTTCATACAGTAATTACCCTTCAACACTTGCAGATACAATTGCATCTAAGTAAATATACGAAACGTTTTGTTTCTTAATTCTTAATACGTTTTTTATCAAAGTTAAAAAGTTATTTAAAATATAATTTTATTATCAAATAGATTGAACCACCCATAATTTTTTGTAAATAATTTAGAATAATAAGTTGTGTTAGTACTTTGAAGATGTGATACTCAAATTTATATCTTAAAGCGGATCTCAAGAAGGAAGTTTCATGGAGGTTTTTCTATCAATGAATTTTAAATTATTAATATTCTGATATGAAAAGCTGTAAAGTTAACAATTAACACCTTTGGAGATCAGCTATCCCGCCAAGAATTTGGATTATGTTTGATTTCAATTAAATCGCTCATATATAATTTGACATTCATTATCTCCTCAACAATGCATTTTTAAGTATCGACTAGAGATAGGCATTAAATCTTATTTTAGTAACTTTATATATAATTCTTTTTATTTCATAGGTGAACATTCTTCATAATGTCTTGTCAAATGACATCATCGTGCCGTTAAAAATGTAGCTTCAAGAATAATTTATTTTGGATTGCGCGTTGTCTTCCGCAGTATTGAAATTTCACTTTCTGAATCCGCATGTAAAGTGTGAATATACTATACTGAATCTGTTTTCTTGGTTTTCAACACTGGAAGAAAATCTTGTGATTAACTATTTATTGAAACAAAGTAAGCGGTTTAAACTGAATGACAACCGTGAAATGTGTTATTAAAAACTATTTTTAAAACAACGCTGAAATTCAGGAAAAATTTTGCTTAATATTTAAATAGCGTTATTAAAATTAAAATTTGAATATAAAATGAAATGAAAAAAAATGTCAGTATGTCAGAAAAAAAAATGTCAGGGTATTAATATCTCCAGAAGTTATCAAAATAAAATGCAAATCTTAATTAATTTTTAATTAATTAAGATTTTATAAAAATTGCTACAAAATGTAGAGCTTTCCCTCCAAAATTCACTTTTGCCATATTTCATAGCTCTATTCCAAAAGGGGCTCTATTCAAGGCTCTTGAATACCGCCAAAAGACAAGTACTCATAGACATACATTTCTCATTAATTAGTGATTTAGAGATATCAGCCAGTCAGCCAGGTACCCTAAATTAGATATTTGTCAAAAATCCCCAATAAAATTTTTGATAAACTTCTCTACCTATAAATGAGATTATTTTATGAGTTTGGAACAAAACGGACATTTTATTGGGAACTATGTGTATTCCGAAAGTGGTGTAAAGATTGAAGCTTAATTGTCAATTATAATTAACTCTTCAGTTCACAAACTAAAGCGGAAATTCAGTAAATAATTTTGTTTCTCATGATAGAAAATTTTTGCGATTCTTAATCGTTTTTTCCTTATAAACTGATGTATCATTGTTGAGCTTTGACATTTAGCATAAAAGCTTTATGCAAGCCAGATCAGCGTTGCTGTCTTGACGCTGTTGTGGTTTGAAGTTGACAAAACGGATATGCCACCTGTTCATAATTCAAAACATCGAGATCTTTTCTCAATTAGTCAACATGTAACTTTAAATCTGGCCATTAGAGCGACATTTCAATTCAATTCTAAAAATATTCTGAAATATATTATTATTAGCATTACAAGAAATTGACTGTGGAGAACAATTGCCCCAAAATACCGTCAAGTGTCTATTTTTATTGCGCTAATTCATTTCGTTATTCATATCTATTTAATATATTATTTAACTTCTTATTGATAATAACGAAATAACATCAATATTCCAGAAACTATTTAAAATTGGGTTTAGATGACAAAGAAAATTTCAAGTTAAAATATTTTTCACTCGTTTTAAAAAAGCTAAAGTGGCTTTTTTTGTCTAAGATAGAGAATTTTAATTTTTTGAACATATTAATCTTCATGTATTCAATTGTTATAGATAAAAAAATAGAATAAAATGTTCAATTTTCTTATTTATAATAAATTACAGTAAAAATATTTCAATTAAGTTTAAACGGAATGAATACACAGTCTTGTGTGGTTGCGTTTCTGTAAATCAAAAAAATCAAAAGTATTAGCATTAGAAAAATGTGAGAAATCATTTATTGTAACTGTTGTATTTGACTCTATTCTTCTATTTCTCTCTCTCCAAAGCTGAGATTCTTAAACCGATTTTTTCAAATGCTTTTTTAAAATATGCTCACACACTAGAATTTTTTTTCTCAGTGTGTAATAATTACAAAAGGCTTAAATTTTATACATTAAACTAACCATTTTTTTTCAGCTTAATCATTTTTTCTCATAATATAAGAAATTAAACAATCAATAAAAGATATCCTGCAAAGAGTCTTTTGTGAGATCCCTTGCTTTTGACATGACGATTGGCAGCCTTGGTTGAGTCAGGAATTATTGCACTGGCCACATTTGCTACTGAATTCAATTCCAAGCTCAAATCAGTTGATTTTATTAGCAAATTAACTTCATTATGATGAGAAGATGGATAGTTTTGTGGGAAGTCAGAGATATAAGGCAGGCAACCAATGATTATATGTCATATTCGCAATACGTTCTATGTCGTGATAATAGTTTAACTTCCTGGAAAACATTATTTAAAAATTTTTGTAATACGACAGAAGAACGATTCATCTCTTTAAAAGCCCTGTTACTTTACATTTATATTTAATAAATATTTTATTGATTTATATTTATTTTTTATTTAATTTAAAATACAAATTGATATCGCTTACTGTTATGGTCTGATACTTCAAACGTGCAGTCTACCAAAAAAATATGAAGTCAATTCAGCCCGGAGTACAAGTACGGAAATAATACTAAATTCCCATTCCCTATTTAAAGAATTCATGCATTGAATAAATCCAGCCAAATATTGCAGCTGAAACAATGCTTTGCTGCTCAAGAAATTATTATTTGCAAACAATTTAGGAGTTTTAAGATAATGCAGCTTTATTCAATAAAAGAGCTGATAATGAATAGTTCTTAAAATACAAATTATATTTCTTCTGTATGTCTTAAAATACAAATTATGTTAATGGGCTCTTTAAAAAATCAAGTGTTTTAATAATGCTAAAATTCAATTAACTAAATGAAATCAGTTTCTCCTATAAGGCGAGCAAACTATATCTATCTCCTATACTATAGTATAATTACTTAAATTGTTTTATGTTAAGATATTTATAGAAAGAACTGCATACTTAAGTCCTGCACAGTTTATACCCCAAAGTCATAAAAAAAATGACGAGATCATTAAATTTGGTGAATGAGAAACTCTTCATGGCGGAGAAATTGCATTTTTAATAGAATTGGTATTTCATTTCAGCAATATTCATTGTATTCATTCGGATTTATCATTAAAAGGTTCACTTATGAATGAAAGTTCCCATTTGATCTAAACAATATTAATAAAGTAGAATTTTTAGAAACCCTTTTATAATGATATCATTAATATCCAGTCAGAAAAGAACATCTAACTCTTCCTCAATGGTATATGAAATTTATTTTAAGTTTATTTAGTTCCAAACGAGGCTTTTAGGAAACTTACACGTTTTGGAATTATTTTCGTAATTTTAACTATTTTAAAATTCTATTATTTCCATTCTTTAATTTAAACAATTTTCTTGTTTAATTCTATGAAATATTTCATCTGATCATATTTGATCAAAAACAATCATCTGATCATCAACAATAAAAGCATTTTTCTTTCAATCAGTTTGTTTTAAATGGAGAAATAAATTAATTAATAAAATTTTCTTAAGATAAAATTTAATCTACGTTGGCTTTGCATAGATCGTTTGCGTAATAATAGAACTTTGATGGACTGACAGTAAATTCTTTTCTTCGTGGTCAGAAAATTCTGCATTATAATCGCGATTCCATATAAGAAAAACATCGTTATTATACTAGGTTAAATCTGGAAATAAAACGGCCATTGCAGAAGCCCAAAGAGAAGAAATCGTCCACGTCATCTGAATTATGCGATTCTTCTCAGAAACCAGTCCTCGTGCTGCTTCAATAAGGGCATTAATATAATTAAAATTAAATAAGCGATTTTAATGATTATTCAAAAGAAATGTGAAAAATTACACGATGTAAGAAGAAGCAGAAAATGACATCGCTTCCACGCCTTCGTCAACATGGTATATATTTCAATGAAACATTGTCAATTCCTGTATACAAAAATGTGATAGGAAAATTATCTAAAGTTAAATATTTAGAACAAAGCGGTGAAAAGTGATGTGATTCAAAACAAGATCTGCAAAACATCTTGGACGAAGATTTAAATTCGGAAGGATGCTTCTTAAAGAAATAATAATTCCGTTTTAAAAGTTGACAATCATTTGTAAAATCAAACTCTTGATTATATGCATATGTTTTTAAAAAATGAAAAGTTTTAACGAATTTATATTTTTTCACAATATTAGAGCGAACGCTAAAGTGAGTAAAGATGCTAGGCGTAGTATGGCCAAACATTGCTCTTACGCCAATAAATTCAAAATATCGACATACCAAAATGAGCAAAGTTTTCAAATACGTGAATTTGCTTCGTGTAGTCAAAAAAAGTAAAATCTTTCAATTGTGCGGTTTCGATTCTAAAATAAAAACTATTTGTAAACTGAGAAATATATTTTTCGTTGTTTTATCATAAAAAATTTTCTTTAATTTTTTTTTTACTGTTTTATTATCGGAAAAGAAAGTAGTTAAACATCTGATTCTAAACGAAAACAAGTTTTGATTTTGCATGAATGCAATTCAAAAAATAAAATGATACTTGTTAAAATTCTTTTGTTCTTTATTTGCCATCATACCAATTTAATACTTTAAAATGGTAGATTTCTTTTAATAATATTTCTAAAAAAAGCTGATAAGCAGTATTAAATTTATTTTTTAAACTATATTATAGCACATTAAACATTTCTTTTCTGAAAGTATTTACCTGAAAAAAATACTAGACTAGACTACGTTACACACGTTTGACCTTTGTCTTAACCGTTTAATTCCTAAGATCCTTCGAATTCAGGTACTTCAGAATACTGGAATGACCAGAAAGATCTCCTTAAGATCTCCTTAATCCTCCCTTTCTCCTTCAAAAACGCAATAACATTCCTTATTCTTAAAAGACTGATATACATAAAAATAAGACTACTTAGCTTATTGCTATTAAGCAAACGTATGCCAGGATATCCTTTGAGAGCTCTCAAAAAACATTCCTATCCCCCAAACCCGTCTGGGCGAGTATCTTCAACGAACAAAGCACGCACCATACATCTTCAATCAATCACACTTCCCGAAAGAGTTTTAAAAAAATTTGCAGTAATATCCAAGCGTCTCAGTTGTCCTTCTTCGTTTTTTGGACAGGACCTTTCAATGTTGAAAGAGTTAATACATATTTAAAAAATGAGCATCATCTTCCATTTCCATAAACCCTCTTTTTATATATTGATTTGAACTCAGTATAACAGTCACAAGATCCATTCTGGATTCTCAAGAAAAGCTTAAATGTGAGTGAAACATCTATATACCTAGATGCACATAGATGCTTCATTATAACATTTATATAAGGAATGAATAATGAAGCTCATAAGAGCTTCATTATCCATAAGTTCTTGCCTAGACGAACGTGAACGCAGTAAACTCATTCCGTTTAGCGGAAGAGGCCTTTCTCTAATAGCTATTAAGACATGTTTTGCATATTCCATTTAGAGAAATATTAGTTTAATAGAAGTAGATGATTGAGAACATTGAAATGACTCAATGTGGTTACAATGGAACAATTAATCTCGCTTTCGGCTCTAATGAAATTAATTACATTTTAGGATTACAGGATTTTGGCCTGTCAGCTGAATTTATTTATTGAAGACTCATTTTGAAGCTAAACGAAGCCTATTTTGCGATGAATTTCATAATTTTGAACAGTGAGGAAGATGTGTGTTTTCCGAGGTTAGAGTTAAGCTTGAATGAACATGAAAAAGATTGAACAAATGAAATGAAAAAGACAACTAAAATGTCACGCTAGACGCTCAACCAAATAGGATGTATTTGACCAGCCGGTTTGACATTTATCAGCCTCTGTAAATAAAATAAAAATTCATGAAATTATATTTCAATTCCACGATCCTTGCTTCCAAACCGAAACTTCACAAGAATGCTGGCATGAATCGAATACGATGAGAAATACATTTCCAAGGATTTGAAAAAGATTTCCTATTAAGAACTTTATTCAAATATTTCTTATTCGTAACGACAAAATTTATATTCGACAAATTAATACAAGTAGAATTAATTTCTATTTATAATAAAGATATGTATATGTTTGTTTTGGCGCGCTTTCTCTTAAATTTTGGCAAATTATTTTTTTTTTTTTTTTTTGCCTGATTTTAACAATAAATGGCATATGTAGTTGCATACCGAAATTCAAATTATTTTCATTGTTTTAGTAAATATTTGATCGTGTGGTATTCTTCTAATAGTGAAAGTTAAAGAAGGATTCTCTAAACATTTGTGTAATTTATAAGGGGAATAAATAAGTGATATTACAATAACTTGAAATTTAAAAGTCAGGTGAACAACATTTATGTTTTTAACAGCGCTATGGCCTTATGGCATTGGTCTCCTTAAGAAAGGACAATTTGACTAATTCTTGGATAATGTTATTTCTAAACTATTTAACTGAAATTAAATATAACCAATATCTCCAGATAGCCAATAAATCGACAAAGGCGATTAGCGTATGAATAATCCAGGGGATAAAAGACAGATAAACGCTTTATAAAGATTTTCTTTTTAGACACATTTATTCTCATTCTTCTAAATTATGCAGTACATTCAATTTTAGCTGAAGTAAATTATGCTTATTTCAAAAATGAATCTTTAAAATGATATTAAATAAATGATATTAAATTTAATCAATGATATTAAATGTAACTAATAATATTAAATTTAATTAATGATATTACATTAATTAATTAAGTAATTCAATTACTTAATGATTTTAATTAATTAATGATATTAAAGTAAATAATTAATTAAATTAATTACATAATGATATTAAAGTAAATAATTAATTAAATTAATTACATAATGATATTAATGTAATTAATTAATGATATTAAAGTAAATAATTAATTAAATTAATTACATAATGATATTAATGTAATTAATTAATTAATGATATTAATTGCATTACTTAATTTACTTAAGTAATGATATTAATTTAATTAGTTAATAATATT
The DNA here is from genome assembly GCF_947563725.1 of Argiope bruennichi. NCBI lineage: Eukaryota > Metazoa > Arthropoda > Arachnida > Araneae > Araneidae > Argiope > Argiope bruennichi. The sequence goes on along the minus strand of NC_079152.1, from coordinate 64,272,225 downwards.
AATTTAATTAGTTAATAATTAATGATATTAATTGCATTACTTAATTTAATTAGTTAATACTTAATGATATTAATTGCATTACTTAATTTAATTAGTTAATACTTAATGATATTAATTGCATTACTTAATTTAATTAGTTAATAATTAATGATGTTAATTGCATTACTTAATTTAATTAATTAATAATATTAATTAAATGATATTAAATTTTAAAATTTAATCGCATCTATTTTCATAGCAAAATGTCTATTCATATTGATAATTTCAATATAGAGTAATATAATAGTTATATGACAAAAATAAATAGCGGTGTCAATACACATGAAGCTTTACGTTGTCGCATGTTGGTTCTCCAACATCTTTTTCTTTCTAAAAGAAGAAAAATATCTATAGAATTAAATTTGATTGTAAACATGAATTCATTCTTCTACTTTTCATAAAATAAAATTAGTCATGTAAAGATAGAGTTAAATGTATGAAGACAAAAGACTCTTGGATTTAGTTAATTATTGTTCATAAATAACAGAAAAGAAAAAAAATACTATATAAATAAAGGATTATTTTAATAACTTCATAACATTTGACGCCCAAAAAAAATTCTTCTCGTTCATGAATTTTTCATTTGCATATTATTAGAATTTCCATGAATTTATCTCCATTTTAAAGTAATTTCTAATGCACTAAAAATTTAAATAAATATGATCTTTAATATTTATTAATTACCATATTTGAATTCTAGTATAATTGTCTATTTGTTTTTAAATATAAGCTTCTCAGGAGTACAATAAATAAGTACTTTATAATCATATTTTATTTCTAGCATCTTAACATATAATATATTATTAAAATTGTGTTTTTCAGGCGTAATCAAAAATTATTTCGTTCAGTTCGAATTTTAAAAGTAAACTGCGTTTATCTAAAAAAGAGAATTAAAATATAACTCTCTACCGAATTAGCAAATAAGCAACAATTCAAACCTTTGTGTGAAAAATTTATTTTTCAAGCATATATTATTTGAAATAGGTAAGAAAATCCCTTGTCGTTATCAAATATTGAATGTATTCTTTGCTCTCATTATATTAGTTTTTTAAAAAATTTCTAACTGCCTTTTTTTCCCTTATGTTTATCTTTATGATGAGAATCTAATGTAAAAATTTCAATCTCTTGCTCTGTAATTTATGCATATTTGTAGGTCTTAAGTAAAAAGATTTGGGTATGGAATAAATTGAAGAATAATAGAATGTAGCATTATTTTTCTATAATTTCCTTTATATCTAACGATTAAATACGTGAATGTTAATGCATTTCCAGGAATCTTAGTCATTTCTACTGATGTTACTGTGATATTTTCATTGTATTGTTCAATTTTTAGAAATTGGATTTAGATTTGTTTAGAGCATATTAAAAATTTATCACAGTTTCATATTAAACAAAAATTAGGATTGTATGGATGCCAATAGCTGTCTTAGAACTTCTAAAACAACAGAAATTAATAAGTCTTGGGATTCAAATTAAAATCAACACATTTTCAATGGATAAATAAGTAGTTTTCAAATATTCGGCATTAAATAAAATGCTTTCGTTAAAGTTTGAATAAAAGTTTTATTATATTAGCCTTCTTATATACGGGAGATTTGAAATCCAAAATACAAGAAGTAGAAATCGCAAAAAGTAAATTAGAATCCCATGAAAATGTTTTTCCGTAAGAAAGAGCCAACTGTTCTAGTAAATATACAAAGATACAAAAAAAGCCAATAATGAGTTTAAAAAATTTATTTTGCGATGTTTTTCACTCTGATAATACGTGCAGACTTCCAGTTTCACAACAGATACTCAATGTTTTGATCATTCGTAGTCATGCGTACTTAATGCAGGAAGTGTTTAGATTGGTAAACGATTCTTTCGGAAAATACAAGGATCTTGCAGCGATTTGCAATGGTAATGGAGATTCTTACAATGAGATCGGCTCGTAGCGTAAGCCATGATTTACAAATCCTTACAATAAGAAATTGAAAATGATAAATAAGGCACTATTAATCCAACTAGATTGTTAATAAACAACGCCCTCTAGCTTGTCCAGTTGATGCCCTCGCTTTGGTTTGTCTTTTTAATTTTCTAACAGGACCATTGAGGGATACTACAGATATGAGAATGAAAGCTTACTAGTATGTTGGATTTTTTACTCTCTACTCGAGTGGATACCATAACATATGAAGTGGATTTGCCTCCACTTCCACGACTGGATATACCTCCTCAGATAAAAGTTGTACCGTAGCCAGCGAATATCATTAGGATTAAGCTCAAGCTACTGCTTATTTGTTGCAGCGACAGCCATCATTCAAATACATAGCTCACTTTGGCAGGTCGGAGATTATTTATGCGTGATGTTTCCTCTAACAGTTTACACATTGAAATTTGAATTACTTTGTTGCACCCATTAATATTAATATGTAAAGAACAATATTAGAATATTATTATATATCTGTCATTTCCATGTAAAATAAATGTCAGCGTAAAAGTGTGCACAAATCGAATTGATACTGATTTGAAGAACATTAATTTTTTGCATCGTTTTTTATACGTTCGTTTACTAAGATTTCTAAATCAGATCGAAATTTTTATTTTTCTAGAACTGTAATTCGATTAAGAAAAAAAGAATATTTTACGTAATAGAAATAACTTTTTGTTCAACGAAAAAGTGCCATTAGTACATAATTCAAAGTGATTTTATTAAAGTAAGCTTTGTATCTACTGTCACATGACAGTATTTTCTCTTTATTCATCTTTTAAAGTATTAAATCGACTTCGTTGCAATTCCTTTCTCGTAAATTGAATTAGTTAATTGTAAAATAGCCAATTAATTAGCTGGAGCAGATTTTGATATTATGAAACTCAATAGATTTTAAGCATTAAATCGACTTCGTTGCAATTCCTTTCTCGTAAATTGAATTAGTTAATTGTAAAATAGCCAATTAATTAGCTGGAGCAGATTTTGATATTATGAAACTCAATACATTTCGTAAAATTATTTTGATACCTTTCCTAAGAAAACGCTATTAACGATAAAATAACTTATTTGTGCTTTTATTTTATTTATACTTTCTTATAAGTCTAAATTCATCTTTTAATATTAATAATTAAATTATTTGAAATTTTTCCTTATGTTTTCCTTAAATCTATTCTTATATTGTCATTAACTGAACTCTTACTGCTTACTAATCTCATTTCTACAACATATATACTTAATTGTTGACAAAGAGCATGTGTTGTGGCATTTTTTAAAGCAAGTAGATAAAAAATATTATATGATTCCTTTCAGGTTCATCATCTTTATTGTTTCCTTCTAAACAGATTTCTTCCTCTTTTCATAATATAAAAGAATAAATTTAGAGTAATTACTTTCGGGTTCATGTCTGTCGGATGGTTTGGACATAACAGCATAAAATCATGTTTGAAGAGACATCATTAAATTATATATATATATATATATATATATTGTTATTATATAAGGATTGTTCCTGTAAAGGATTTCCACTAACAGAATTTGACAGTTTAGCTTAAGGGACTTCGACAGTTCTTGATGTTTATTTGTCTATTAAGGCGGAAGTGGGCTCTATCATTCCACAAAATGTTCCATGGGCAAATGAAAAATGAAATCAACCAGTGTCTCAGCAAAGAATATATATATATATATATATGATAAAGCCCACTTCCGCCTTAATGGACAAATAAACATCAAGAACTGTCGAATTCCCTTAAGCTAAACTGTCAAATTCTGTTAGTGGAAATCCTTTACAGGAACAATCATTGCATCCTGGAAACAGTGACAGTAAGATGTTGTGCCAGTTTGAGGTTCGAACTCGCAACGTTTGGGTTCATAGCCGAGTAATAAAGCCACTAGACAAAAGTGCACACTCTGCTCCGGAAGTTGTTATCTGTCTTATGAGGTTGCCACCACAATAGTCCCCTACCAGTGAGTCGGTAGAGTTTATCGCGCCAGTTATGGCGAGCGACGAACGTTGTAATCGCGCCAAGTGTTATGGCGGGCGACGGCGAGCGTGTGTGAGTGGTTGCTGCCGGTAGATGGAACCACGACAGCAGAACGAAGGATGCGGTTGTTCAGAACCAGGGTCACCAATGTGCCAGTTTGAGGTTCGAACTCGCAACGTTAGGATTCATAGCCGAGTAACAAAGCCACTAGACAAAAGTGTACACTCTACTCTTGTCCGAAGTTGTTATCTGGCTTATGATGTTGCCACCACAATGTAAATTTGTGGCTACCTTTGTTATGCGATATTTATTTATTTATTTATTGAAGAGACAATTTCAAATGCAATCCAGTCCTTTCCGTCTCAGGGAAACGGTACTGTGATATGCTGAGGTATTTCTTTAAGACCGCAATTTTAACAGCGTGGACGCCTTCAGGGCATCATTTTCATATAAGATGGCGCATCTCCTCACATTGATTGTACTGTAAAGTAATTGCTAAGACAACATTTCATTGATAGAAGAGGGATCAGCTATCATTTTTCTACAACATAGTCTTCTCATTCGCTTTATATACCCCCTACAACTTTTGGTTGCGGGATTGCTTGAAAAATAATGTTTACCTCAAAGGTGGCATCTTTGTCAGACTTGAAGGACAACATTCGACACCTTGCTCTTGATATTCCGATAACTATGAAAAATATGGTTCTGTGGTTAGACCACACTGTTGGACATGAAGGAGGACATATGGAACAGTTTCTCTACTACTTTTTTATATTTTTTAACATTTATAAAACATAAAATTTTTTTGTGTATTTTAGTGCCAACTGTCGACAGATTTTTGAACTCATTTTTTTAATTTAATATATGCACCAAGTGTATTATTTGAATTATCTGCTGTTCAAATTTTATCTCACTTGGATCAATACAACGCATTCTAGAACCCTCTGAAATAAGAAACTTATTTCTCCCTAAATCTATGTATGCATATTATAGTATGGTATAGTATGCCTCTCATCTATATATATAGCATAAAATGAAAGTGCTTGTTAGTTTGAAAGAGAAAAACTTGAGAAATAATTAACTGATATTGGAGAGATTTGTATCATTTTGTAGAGCATTTATTCGGGAAGGTTTTAGTATATTGAAGTCATGTGAAAATAAAAAATATATTTTATAATTATGATTTTAATTATTTTCCTACTACGCTTCGCGCATGCGTAAAACAGTAGTATCTGTGCATTGCACAGTATCCGCGCATGTGCGAAAACCTCAAACTGTGCATGCGCAAATAGCAAGAGTTGTGTTACGCATATGCGATACATTTCTTTGTTTCGTTCGATTTTAAACAGCGATTAATAATCATTACGCCTTAAAAAAAGAAATCCAACCTTGGCCGGAGCACATTAAAAGCCAAAACGCTTCGTTTGTTGCGCGATAATGAAAATATAGAGGAAAGAAACGTTCGGTTCGCGAATATCAGAGAAAGAATGTCCACACTTAAGGAAGGCGAACCTTCTCTTCAGCGAAGTAACTGTCTCTTTAAATCGCACTGCAGTTGAATTACAGTGGCAGAATGAATCTCATGTGGAGCGAAGCGATCGCCCAGCAAATATAGTTTACAAAGAAATATTATGATGACGCTGAATATTATTTTCATATCAGGTTATACAGAGTTGATAAACAAGTGTGGGACAGTGGGTGCAATGACTTATTTGTATATTTTTAAAGCATCTTTTCTATTGTATATTTTTAGTGAATTGTTTTGTCTATGAACATATCATATTTTTACCTTTTTAATAGTCTTAAATATATCTGAATGTGTCTATAAAAAATTTTTTGTAGTTATTTTTGATGATTTCTAAATATATTTTAATGTTTGTTTGATGTTGCGTTACATGCTCATGTCACATCGGGTGGAAGCTAGACTTAAGTTAAAAGCTAATTTTTCCTCTTGGATGTTATGCCACAGGCAACGCTGTGCAGGTACTGCTAATTTTCAATAAATCCGACTTGCAATTCATATTAGTGAGATTGGCTCATACTAATCCCCAAACAGTTTTTCTTGCATATTAGAAAAAAAACCCGGCCATTTTCCACTTGCATTGCAAAATGGTACGAAAAAAAAATCTGCTCATTTAAGCTTAGTTGATGTAATAATCCAAATAGAAAAAAGTCTGTTTTGCGGTAAAAATTTGTATGCTGAATGGGAAATGTTGATTACGAACCAGTTACAATCAATTTATACAAAGCAATAAATCAATTTTTATGGATCATTTGCATTTCATATCGTTTCCTTTTTCAAATATCTAATGAAATATTCCTACTTCGTTTTTAAAATAGTATTCTTCTTATAAATTAGTAATCTTCTGTATAAGATTATTTACAAAAGAAATAATATAAGAGGCTGTTTTCCCTAATAAAAAATTATACTCATCACTATGCAAGTTCAAATCAGTATAACGTTTTGATGTTATATTGTGGCAATAACGAAATGAGTTCTAATAATAAGAATAAATTCATGAATATTTTTTAGTGTTTAAGCAAATGTCAACAATTGTACCAAAATGTATTTTATTTGCATTTTTATCGGATAGATCAAATAAATAATTAAATGCACTATGACAAAATTATTTTACTATTAACATTACTGTTGTTACTTTTACATAGTATGCGGATGACAGGCATCTATAAAAAGATATCTGGAATAACATATTTGCATTTTCAAAATACTCATTTTATAAATGGCTTGTAAGTATTATTTTTTTTTTTATTTGTATTACTTTTGTGCAAGTTGAGGTTCGAACTCGCAACGTTAGGGTTCGTAGCCGAGTAACAATGCCAATAGACAAAAGTGTGCACTCCTCTCCGGTAGTTGTTATCTAGCTTATGAAGTTACCACCCCAATACTCCCTCACCAGTGAGTCGATGGAGTCTTATCGCGCCAGTTATGGCGAGCGGCGAACAATGTTATCGCGCCAAGCGTTATAGCGGGCGACGGCGAGCGTGTGTGAGTAGTTGCTGCCGGTAGATGGAGCCACGACAGCTGAACGAAGGATGCGGTTGATCATAACAGGGGACCCTAATGTGCAAGTTTGTGGTTCGAACTCGCAAGGTTAGGGTTCATAGCCGAGTAATAAAGACAATAGACACAATTGTACACTCCTTCCCGAAAGTTGTTATCTGTCTTATGAAGTTACCACCACACTTTTGCATTTGCTGCAGATCATGATTTTAACATTTCCACCCCAAATTATCAGAAAATGTCTGCATCTCACACGTCTATTTTTATTAAATCTCGTTTTTGTAAATCTAAAAAAAAAATGCTGTCTTTCAACTCGGCAATTATGCTAATATTTTGTATAAACTGATTCTTCCATCACCGCTTTACCACGTCGTGTTTATGTTAAGCCATTAAACCATACAGATTAACATTATTATCTTATCCATATAACATCTATTCAAGCATGTTCAATTTAGACAGCAACATCACAAGAATTTTCTTCAATGACCTTATCTAAAACCGAAAAGGGCATATTTATCTAGTAAGCCGGAGAGATGAACACTATTCTCTTATTCATATAACAACATTCTATTCAATCATATTCAATTTAGACAGCAGATTCCCATATATTTTCCTTAATCACCTCATATAAAACTGAACATGACTATAAACTTTTCTCCTTTGAAGTGAACCGTCTCACAAATGCTACATCTGTGAAATCAATTAGCAGACTATTTCACCTCCGATACTCCAGACATACCATTTAAGAAATGATTCCTTTTGCTTATCTTAGTCTGCACAGAACACGTATATATGTTTCCTATGAGACAAGTAAAGTCGTTTATACACATATGCCACGTTTACTAATCTCCTAAACGTCATTTGGCTATTTTCATGCCTATTTACTTCTTTAAAGAAAAAGAAAAGAAAGGAATTTTATGTGAGAAGATTATTCTTGCAACAAAGCTGCAATGTCGTAAATTCACTACTGACTCTCTCTTGACGTACGTCGAATAAATATTAAGGCCTTCGGGGATTTGCAGTTCTGAGTGAATCGACCACTTATAAAGTCAGAGTGAAAAAACTGCTTCCGTTTACCAGACAGTTTTGATTAAAAAAAACCACAATAAAGACTTTTCTAGGTAAAAAGACAAAAGTGGATGGATGATGAGTAAATGTATTTTATGTTAAATAAAAATTGAGAGTTTATTCATTGAAACATATTATTTTCAGTTTATGTGTTGAGAATCTCATTTTAAAAATTTTTAATAAATTTGTCTCAATATAAAGCTGCAAAAATTCAATATTTTCATTTAATTTGATGATTTTTAATTTGTTGCTTCTATTACGATTTGTCAGTTTTATCAACTTTAGAGGCTATCTTATGGATATTTAATATATCTTTTGTTAAATTTATTACAATGTTTTTTATTTCTCATTCATTAATTTTTTTATCTATAAAAATCTCAACTATGTAATAATTTATTTTTCTTCCAATTTTGTTAACCAGCGATTTGAAGTTAAAAATCTATTGTTATGATGTTATATGAATCTCTTATTCTTTATGCTTTATTCTTTATGCTCTTAGAAAGAAAGAAATTTTCAGAATTATTGAATAATATCAGTACTTATATAAACATCAAAACATGTATTGAAGGAAAAATAAACATTACATTATACCGTAATTGGAAACAATTTCATGGGGACTTATTCTCAAGATATTAGATTTTTTTCCCACTTCGATAAAATTGAATCAACAAAAGTTTCTCTTTAAGTTAAACAATTCTAGCGCAGTGTGCAATTATAGAGTGCAAATTCCATTGTTCATTGAAATTTATTTTATAAAATATGCATAAGTAGCAGCTTTCTCAAAAAAGGCAATCTGATTATAATTATTATATCGATATCATCTAAACTTATAACTTATGCATATAGCATATAGATATATACTGATATCCTTCTATTAACTATTTGCCATAGATTTTTTTCATGAAAAAAAAATTTTGTTAGTAAATAATGTTTATAATTATTTTCTGCTTTAACTAGCATTTTGATTATCATATTTTACTTTTCAAATTTAATATTTTTATATCCTTTATATTTATTTAATTTATCTTTATTTATCACAAGCAGCAGCAAAATGAAAAAAATAACCATATTATTTCCAAAATACTTTTAAACTATTCTATCCAATTTTATTATCACTTCTGAATCATTTTTTTTCTTTAGATTCTTTTTCTTTAATTCTTTTAACATGCATCCATAAATTTTCTATTGATTAAATAAATTTAAATTGATTCTTCATTTCCTTCCACGTTTCCGTCAGCGAATTCTTGCATACTTCTAGTTATTTATTTTTTCTTCTTTGTTTTGGGAAACAAATCCCTCTGGGGATATTGCGGATGTATAAACAAACATTAATAAAAGAAACATATATTTTTTTTAATCTTATATTCAGACTGCTTCAAACATTTTTATTTTTAATGGAAACGAAGAGAAATGTAGAAAATAAAATTTTGTTATCTAAATTTCTTTAAATCTTAGCATCCTTAGACTATATAGTTAAAAGAATTATTTAATAACATGTTTATAAAATAAATTTAATCAACTCGACCTTGGATGAATAATTTGTTAGCTTAAAGTATTGATTTCCTAACTATTAAATTAACAGTATGGAATTTGGGAAAACTGAAAAACATGAATTTAAAGAAAATAAAAATTGCTACTTTTGCTGATTAGAGTAAAAAAAAACAAAAAAAAAACCTTCGTTTACTCTAATCACGAGACAGAAGTTGAAAATAACAAGCTAATATAATAATAAATAACAGTTAGTAACTCGAATTTTGCGACTTAAAAAAACTAATGACATCTCTTCTTCTAAGTGAAGACTTCAAAAAGAAAAGAAATATACAATTAAATAACTGAAAAATTATAATGAAAGTAAAAATCTTTAATTAAAAGAAAAAAGAAAAACAAACAGCAAATGTCTTTTATCACATTATAAAAAATACTGCACGAATAAAAAATACTTACTTATTTGTAACTGGCTTAAATCGATATTTCACTATATACATGTTGAATATAGAGGACATTTCCCCCATGAAGTATTTCTGCACTGTTCGTGAGTACATACCCTATGCCCCTGTTTGCAAAAAAAAATAGAAGATTCTACGCAAGAAAAATCAGGAAACAATTTTCTTGACTAATCATCCATTTATTCACAACAAGCCATACCTTATTTTTACACAATTTCCGATAAGCAAATCCTTATCACAGTTACGAATATTTCTTCAAGACAATAAAAATTATTTTCTTCATAAACTACTAACTTCACAAGAAACTCACTGGGTTTCCGCGTGATTGTTAAAATAACGTTGTTCTTTTCCTCGAGAGCTACTCATCGCTCACACTCACGTGAATGTCTACTTTTTCTTGACTGCCAAACAAAACAAGAAATTTTTTCTGCATAACTTTCAAGGAAACGGGAATCCGCTGCCATCTGGGGTTAGAAAAGGGAACTAATTCCCACAAAACGAAACTTGTCAAATAAAATAAAAATGAACTTGAGAAACAAATTTTAAAAAGAATATAACATCAATCTGGAAGTAATTGAATTTATGTTATGTATCAAAAAAAGAAAAGTTTGCTACATTTATAAACTTTAGAAGGAACATAAGCATTGCCAGAAACTCTTTGTAGTATAATACATTATTAATATAAGGATAATAATTCAAAATATAGAAATATAATATATTCTCCCGCATGACATTTCCATCTCGCATGTTAAGAGTAATATATGGAATAAAATTTAGCAGAAATGTTACTCAGCAAATATATGAAAATAATCTGATTTTCACTAACAAAAAGCATTGTAAATCATATTTTTTGAAAATTTATTAAAATTTCTGAAAATTTAAAGCGCATATAAATTGGTCTCATTAAAATGTTAATTTTTTTAGTTTTAAAATGGTGAAAAGAAATGGAGTGCCTTTCGGCTGCTTTAACTCCATTTTTATGTTTGCTCTGTATGATAACGACATATATACGCAATCCTTTCCTTTATTGTGAGTAGAGATGTATTTATGAGTCTTTTAAATTAGTAATTAATAAATAATATATATTTCATTGAAATTATTAGAAGCATGATTTAAGAAAAAGCTTTCATGAATCCTTTTACAACAAAAAAAAAATTGAAATAAAGCACACTTTTTCATCTTTATATTTTTTTAATTAATAATAAGGCTTTACGGGAATCTATAAATTAACTGGAGAGAAAGTTAATCACAGATTCTTGATTAAAAAAAAACTTTTAATGTTTAAGCTTGAAATAAATTTGGATATTTTATGCCAAAACACCTAAACTTAACGACGCGAGATTTACTCAGTTACTTAAAAGCGCTTCTTTTAAAAAATGAAAAAAAGAAATAACTGTGCCAGTAAAATTAATTAATTTTCTTTTATTTATGCCCCAATAAAGCATAATTAATAAAACTAATATAATCAAGATGTATGTTTTTATCGCCACTTTTTTCAAAACTTTTTATAAATATATCTGTAAGTTATGCAAATTTAACTAATTGCAACTGTTGTAAGATTAAATACAGTTTATCTGAAAATTGGCATAGGATTATTTTAAATAAATTGCTTTTGGAACTAATTACTTGGTATATTTGAAATTAATTGCAGTTGATATTTGTTTAAACAATGCAATGCAAAGTATAAAATTTATTATTCAGTTTTATGTGAAAACTATAGATATGTATCCAATTCTAGACCAGATTCGTCAAGAAAATATAGTACCTTTTAAATATGCATGTATTCCTATAATAAGAAACAACACAAAAAGAGCCAAATTTACAAGCATATATATTCACAATTGTTGCCATCCAAGTGCAAGAAAATAATATTTGGACTTTTATATACTATGCTTAACTAATTAACAGTAATATTATATTAAATACTCATTCCTTTCTCATTTTAGTGAAAATATAAACACTGTTATTTGTACTCTGGTTGCGAATAGCTATTTTGAAAATTTTTAGTGACACATCAGTAAAATTTTTAAATGATTCATTTAATTATTTGTTTGATAAATTATTAAGCATTTTCAATAATGATTTTTATTTCAACCGATCTCATGATTTTTTAATTGGGGCCTACCAATTGCGTTAACCCTTTCTAGGGCCGTGGGAAGTATGCTTCCCACCAAATTTATCAATCTTTGTATGAAATTATGTAGGTTGGCATAAGTTCTGACAAATTTTTTTAGAAAGGCAGAAATTTAGATGCTTCAGTTCTTTATCTTACACAAAATGATGTGTCTTGATTTGTTACTTAATTATTAATTAGCCAATTAATTAATTAATCAAATTAAATTTATCTAATAAGTTAAATGTATCCCTTTTCTTATTCTAATTTCAAATCTAAAAATATTTTAACATAATATGACTAGAAAAAAAGGGTCCTTTAAAAGGTTAATGTGATATGGCTACGAAGTCCATGACCAATCTAATGTCATTTTGGTGCAGTATTCGTCTCAAAAAATCTAATTTCATTTTTTTTTTTGCATGTTTTTAGTTTGTCAAATTGGTATTTTAACTTGCAAACTTTTTATAACTTTAATATGTTGAAATATGATCTTCAAAATACTTCTCACAACTTGAAGTAAAAAGAGAATAAATTCTCTAAATTATGCCATTTACTCTTTCTAATTTTTTCCTACTGCCTACAGAGTAAAATTCTCGGTTATCTGTGAAATACACAAGAACAGACATTTTCGGAAGCTTTCAATCTCGTTCAAAAATTCAACAACTGTAATACTTAAAACAAACTTAATGCCCATAAATATCCACATTATACTTGGTACAACAATTTTAAACCGCCATATTTCTTAACAATCAAGACCAAGTTTATTCGTTTCATATATATCCACAGATAAAATAAATTAAAAAAGAGAATCTGAATATTAGAAAAAGAAATTATTTTCAAAAAAAGCTCACATTTTTACATTTCCCAGACCCATTTCTCAAAGAATGTTTAATACTTTAAACTTTCCCCAATTTTTTTACCCTTACTTTAGCCGTAAAGATTTTTCTTTTACTTTGAGTTACCATGTCTGCAGTTTTTATTGCAAAATTACAAGAAAAGAACTTAATCTCTGGCTACCTACCTGGTCAGACGGATTTTATAGGGCACGGAACATTTTTTTTTATAAAAAATTATTGCTGAACTCTGATTTGTTGTAAGAACAAGAAAAGATTTTTTTTTCACAATTTAATTATTTGCGAATGAAAAAAGAATCTCATATCAATATAAAACAAAAAAAACTGAAGAAAGAATAATTTTTGATTATTTATTTTATATTTAAGCAAGCTTTTTTGCTTGTTAGTTGCATTGAATTCGACAAAAAGAATGTTATTGATGCTATCTTTGTCAAATAAGTTATTTGGTTTAGTTTGTTTAGTTTAGTTATATTAACGTTCCGTTGTAAAAGCAACACTAGGGCTATTTTGGGACGGATCTCGTAATTTTGAACCGTGGTCAGATGACGAGGACGACACCTGAGCTGGCACCCCACCCCCTTTACACCACATCAGCTGGAGGACATTTGGACCTGACGGATTTAACGTGCACCACCCCTTTACACGACGGTTCTTCGGTGGAATCGGGTCTCGAACCTGAAACCCTACGGCTCAAAAAAGTTATTTGGAGTAATTCTTTTGATTTAAATTACTCTTGTTATTATCTTAAGACTTTTTTGTCCAATTTTAAATGATATTTAATCATTCATTTGTTAATTCTTTTGATTTAAATTACTCTTGTTATTATCTTAAGACTTTTTTGTCCAATGTTCATTAAACAGTCTCTTTTATTGTGAAGGTTATAAATAATGTATATAGTTTAGGAACTCCTGTACTATAAGTGTTACATTTCTAACTATAAGCACTAAATTTCTAATCAAAAAGACTCTTTTTTTTGTGATTTTTTTTTTTTGAGATACCAGTACACAAAACAATGCAATAAAAATTACAGGGAAAAAATAACATATGAAACACAATAGAAAATTCATAAATAATCAAAACAAACATTTAAATGATATTTAATTATTCATTTGTGGGAGGCGAAAAAAATAATAATTCATTATTTATCAGAACCTTTTCTAGCAAATGACCTTCGCTAGCATGTGAGCGTGAAAAGAATCACTTATTCCCCTGTTATACACCAAAAATTGTTGAATAACTTAAGAGTGAAATATAGATAAAGTTCAATGAAACATATTTATAATGATTCGAGTTATCATTCGGGCCAATAAAAAATACCAATATTTCGATAATTTTTGGATAAGAGAGATTCTGTATATTCATAGACTTTATTGAAATATAAGAACATATTGTATCATCTCGGAGAGACGATGATTTTCATGAAGTTTTTAAAATAATCATTTAATACTTGTGCTTTATTGAAGAGGGGTATCTATAAAGAGCACGCATAAATTTGAATACAATATTAAAAAAGGCAATGCATGACCATATGAAAATTAACGAAAATATTGTGAATTTATTAATTTTCGACATAACAGACATTCATTTTGATACATCTGTCCCAGTTTTGAATCCTTTTAAATATACTGATCTCAAAAAACGCCGCCGGCCAATATAAAGCGGGCTTTTTTTTTTTTTTTTGCACTTACAAGGCTTGATTGGAAAGTTTTAGAGTACCCAACAAACAGCCGGGAGTTGGTACCCTCAGATTTTTATTCTGTTTAGATTCATGAAGAGGTCTGTCGGTGGTCAGAAGTTTGATGACGGCATTCTTACCGGACCGGTATTTTTAGAAGGATCTAGCGCTTGGGCCAATGCTTCAACATGGATGACTGTAATGTGAAAAGTAATAAATTCAGTACTTATGTTTTCTTTTGTTATTGCAATGCATTACATTTTTAATATTGTATTCAAAATTATTTGCGTTACTTATTGATACCCCCTCATATAAAGCATGTCAACAGAATCAAAATGCATTATTTTTTCTTTCGAGACATGCGGGTTCTATCTTCTGTGCTCTATGTTTTCACGTTCTTCGTTCCTGAATGCAAAAGAGGAATTCATAACAATTCATGTAACTTTCATTAAAAGTACTTCTTTTAATTTATTTTTTTATGTACAAAGAATATAGTCAATAATGCAATTGTCAAAAACTATTCACTTCCAGATTTTGATGAATCTCCGCATATTAGGTTTCTCTAAATTCGAAAAAGTCTATTTTGGGATTGTTTTTCTTTATTTGAATTTTTTATTTTGAATTTATTTTTCTTTATGTGAAAGCAATGACTACAAGGTCAAAGATTAAGGTCTGGTGTATAGTCTTTATACTGAAATTCCTGATCTGTGTAAAAATTTGAATCTATTCCGTCTCATAATATCCCGTCTTCAAGCTAATATATATATATATATGATCCTGTATATTATCGAATTGACGATTTATCATATTAAAGCATCGAATCTGCAAATTTAATAAATAAAATGGATATCATTTTCCAATCTGATGGTATGGTTAGGAAAATTTTTGTAGTAACTGGCAATTATTTTTCAAAAAACACAATATGATATTGACCGCACTGGAATTTTCTATTAAAAAATCCATCCTTTTAAATAACATTTGATGCTAAGATGATGTTCCTTGCTTGATGGACCTGGAATTCCATGAGACTAGACAGACATTTTTTTTCTACCAAGAAATATTCCGTACAGCGCAATACAGTCCGCTGGGGAATATCTAAACCTTAAGCTAATAACAATTAATAAGTTATAAAGTAATATCTACAGTAATTTTTCAGTTGCTTGTACATATATGATACATCCTTATGGTTCATTTATAAAACAATATGAGTATCAAAAAGTAATTAAATTATGTCACTTATTTATTTACCCACATAAGGTTTTGAAATTATGTAAAAATTATTCCGGACATGCAGTTTTAACTATCTAAATTGACTTCTAAATTTTGAACCATAATGAGATGACCCCCTAAACTTAATTTCTTTCTCCGCGTTTCTGAAACACAAAAACCTAGAATTCACCATTTAGCTAATCATATGATTATTCCTCCAAAAACTAGATAATCATATCCAAAAAATTATGATAAAGTTAAATGCAAATTTAAATGATTAATGTTTATTTACAAAAATAACTATAAAGTAAATACCGAGTGACATTTTAGAAAAAACTCAGCAAAAATAAATGGCGATGGCATTTATTACATTTATATAAATGGAAACATAAAATACAGTAATAGAAAATATGCAAAAAGTTAATTTAGTATAAATTAAATATCCATTTGCAGCTTGTTTAAAGGAATAGTCAATAACCTGAAACCATAATACAAAAAAAAGTCTAAAGAATATAGATTTATTTCAATTACATCGTAAAAGAAAAATGCAGAGGCATTCTGTGTGTCTATTCCGTGATGAAAAACGTTTGTTGAGATCCCGCAGGGAAAGCTCTTCAAAGAAAAACGAAGAATACAGACATAAGAAAACGTGACTCTTGAGAGCAGGAACAACCGTCTAGGAACGAAGAAATATCTCTCTCCATTATTTTGTATTCTGTAGAGATAAAACTCGCTTTAAGCATTAGGTTTTCTTGTATTAGAGCAGGGTATTACAAAAAATATACTTCATAGAAACAGGAAATTCCTTTGAAAGCCATCCATTAATCAATTAGTTGCGTTACAAAGGAGTATGTATAGTATAAATGTAGAAGTCGGAGTATATATATATATATATATATATACTCCGACTCCGATTCATATATATATATATATATATATATATATATATATATATATATATATATATATATATATATATATATATATATATATATATATATATATGAAAGGATGTGTGTGTGTGTGTGTGTGTGTGTGTGTGTGTGTGTGTGTGTGTGTGTGTGTGTGTGTGTGTGTGTGTGTGTGTGTGTGTGTGTGTGTGTGTGTGTGTGTGTGTGTGTGTGTGTGTGTGTGTTATAAATAAATAGATATTTGGAAGAATTTTTTTCTTTCTATCAGACATTCAGACATCATTCTGAAGATATTTCCTAAAAAGTCTCCATTTATGTTTAAAAACTATTTAGACATTTATAAACCCGAGTGTCGATTCTAAATATATGATTTATATTAGGACTATGTTTGCTCAGTTCATTTAATTTAAGAGGGCAAGTGTTTCTTAGAAACACTTAGATTGATAATAACTGTTATTAGCTTTATATTATCCAATATTAATATTTTTATAAATGGCAAATCATCTCGCATGATTTCTTTTAACAGCGTGAAAAACAACTAAAACCTCTTTAATCTATTAATTGGTTTGCGAAATCTTGATTGTATTTTAAAAACAGTTTTGCTATTATTTTCAGATCATAAAAATTAAATGATTTTCAAGTTAAAATCAGCTAAACTATGCAAGTCATTTTTTTTTTTTGCCTTCTTGTTAGTTCTGTTCATTTCCGATTATGAAATTTATTCGTTTGAAACAATTTTTGTATTCAAACAAATGAAAAAGCATCTCCAAAATTTTGGAATAAATCTTTTTATATTTCTTTCTGCAAAAAACTATTTGTCCACTATATTAATTGTATTAATTTATTCGTGTTAACCAAGTTTGATAAATTCGTCATAACAACAAAAGAAAAATATTTTGAATTATACTTGAACAGAGACGACACTGCATTCTAACTGATTGGCTATGCATGCAGTGTAAAGAAATCAAATAGAGAAATCGGTCCAGCTTGGTTCTGTCAAAGGTCTTACGTTTTGTTAAATTTTTGTGTGATATTTTAGTTTGCAAGGCGGATAAAAAAGATGACCTTTGATGATATATTTAGAATTATAAGTTTCGCATGAAATATAAATCAAAGAAATTATATTGCGATTGTGGCTTTCGAAAATGAAGCGTAGTGTGGGAAAATCAACTATTGATGGGATATTTAGGAGTTATAAACATTCATATAAAATAAAAAAATGGTAAATTGAACCAATGCCTGACCATGAATGGGTGGTTCTTTGGAATTGCTAATTATTACTATTATTATAAGTAGGATTTTATTTATATAGACAGATAGATAGACAGGCAGACTGATATCGATAACTACTACAGTTCAGTTAGATTATTAAAAAAACAATCATTTAACGTTTAGGGCTTCTTGCTGGTTCTAGTTCATCATTGATAATTAAATTAGATTTTTTATAAAACGGGAAAAGTAATTCAAAATTATAATATTTTTTTTTAAAAAAAAAGACATAAAAAACTAAATTTATTTGCTCATTAATTCCACTTAGTTTCATCTTCCTCATACATTAATGTTCTGATGTTATGAGAAAAAAAATTTAAAAAATCTTCAACGCAATTTTTACTTTATGGTATGGGATATGTCATAGATTTTATGTTAAAATGCTGTATGTCAAAAACTACAAACATCAAAACATAAAAATTTGTAGCTGTTTAAACCATAAAAAACGCATGGCTGATCTTATGAAGTGTCTTGAATCTATTTGATGTCTTGGCGAATTTAATATAAGATATTTTGATATAAAAAAGACCATATTATATGAGAAAAGAATCTCGCTTTGAAGTTAATATTTTTGACATATTTAGACATTAAATTCCTCATTTTTTAGCTATGATCAGATGACAAATGTGACACTTAAGTAGATGCACATTTTTTTTTACGTCACACAAACCAAATGACTTTTCATAATAGATTTAACATGTACCTACATAAAAGTTTGATCTTTAGAGTAAAAGGTTGTTGAAGCCTTTTTTATCTAAGAAATTTTAACCAAAAAATGGTCAACTGTGAGATTATCCTCCACTAATTCTACTGTCGAAGAGATTAATTTAGAAAAGAAGGAGCTACTGAAAGATTTTTCTAAAAGGAAAACGTTACTAAAAATGAGACTAAAAATTCGTATATGAATTCTAGAGAAAATATTGTTACTGTCAAAAAATTCGAACTCTTCATTTTGAAGTATCTCATCGTTTCAGACCTCTTTGAGTTCATAAAACACAGTCTCGCTATTATGTCTGCATGTCTATGTACATAGTAACTCAAAAATATTTTGACCTAGACAGCTGAGATTCGGTATATAAACTTCGGACTAATCTTAAAATTGTATCAAATTTTAAATGAAATACTAGCTGTCTAACTATGGGAAGGCTATATATCTGGCTATTCCAATTCAAGTGAACTCGATAGTTACAAAACATAAATAGCTAGATAGATTAAATTTGATATAGGAATTTAGCATCTACAATTTATTCTTACTAAATTTTGAATGAAATCTCTCAAAAAGTTGACCGTTTGTCAGTTTATACTTTTTTTCCATTCAAAATTAGTAAGCTCAAAAAAGAAATTACTCGAATCAATGAATTCGGTATGTATTGTTACAAACCTATAATATTGCTACCCGGCACGAATAGAGTCATCGTAAGAAAGACCGTTGTACGATCGGTCCTGTACGTGCTGAGATCAATGAACTTAGAGCTTGGCGACAGACTTAGCGAGCATTTGGCGATACATTTGGCGAGTTTGGCGACTAAATGGATAATAACGGAAAGTTCGAGAACTTTTACGATCCATCTAGTAAGACCCGAGATACATCCAGAGATGCCCTGATTGGTCAGAAGATTCTAGCCCCGCCTCCCGGAGCTATAAAAGACAAACCTCTGAAGCTGGAGAAGAAGTCGTGTGTATCGTCAGAAGAAGTTGTGTGGATCTTCAAAAGTTGTGTGTATGTGAGAGGAGTCGGAGTCGCCAACAAATAAGAGAAATTAGAGGATGAGACAGCAAACAAACTGCTGAACTATAGCAAATAAATGTGCTGCGTAATTACGATTTATTGGTGGTATTTGCAGTAGAAGAAATATTTTGTAACAGTATTCTTGTGATTGCGGCGGCAGTTCAATTTCAATTTTTTATTTTAATCTATAGAAGAGAAGGCGTCCAACGAAACTATTCCTAAAATTGATTCAGCAAAAATTGTAGATCCACTACAAAAATTAATATTTCATGTCCTTATAATACATGGTATTTGCGGTCCCGCCCAAGGCCAACAATTGTATACGAAGAAGAGTGGTAAGTCCTTTATTGGAGAATTTGCTTAACCACTCCCGCTGATTAGATTATACATTAAGAATTTTTCTATAAAAGGAAATTTTTGTGTATGTATCAATGCGATGTATATGATTTGAAAGACTTTTTTTAAGTTTTAAAAATTAATGTATTAGAGATAACGACAAAATCATATTCGCTGATTTTGAATTATTTTCAAATAATTGACTATGTTGATGTCTAAATTAGGCCTTTCAAATTTAATAAAAACCCAGTATAAGTTTTATCCATTTTAATGACTCCCTTAAAATGCAGGAAACAGTTTAGCCGTAGGTTTAATTTAATTTTACTTTCTTTAATGTCTTTAGCTTAGTGTCTGATTTAATATTACATTAACTGAACCACGTATGTTAAGCAAGATAATATCGGTATGAAAAATTCAATGATTGGAAGCACGTAAACACGAAACTTACTTCCTATTCCGAAAATGTCTCTCGCAATCTCCTTGAGGACTTAATTAACTTGCATGTCCCTTAATATTAATCTTTTTTGATTTTCAACAAAGAAAGCTTCATTAAAGACAAAAAAGATATCATTTATCAGGGGACTAGTGCTAATTAAGTGCAGGAATTTAAATCGCCTAAGTACATTTAATTAACAATAACATTACTTTTTTGAACACTATCGGGCCTTCCCAATTATTCAAATCTGATAGATTACAGGATTCTCAGTTAATTAAGGTTAAAAATAATATATTTAAATTCATTTCTTTTAGTGCCTTTCGTCTACTGTTAAGAAAGACACTGCAATCAAATAAAGTTGCTACACAATTTTTTGAACAATGTTTGGTTTTAAATTCAGCAAAACATTTTGAGGGGACGTCTTTCAGGTTAGATAAAGTGAAACAAAATTTTCAATTGCTTTGTAGATAAAACCTCTATTTCTATCTCTATACATAATCATAACCAGTGAGAGTAATCTTGAGTCTCATACATTGCGTGCTTCATAGTAAAGTAACTTATAACTGGTTATTTCGACCACGGTACAACCCTTCCCTCGGGAAGCATGACCAGTCATTGATTAAAGGAAACCGATCGCCACAAAGAAAAGCTTATTTTTGGCGCGTTTTTATTGAATCTCGGGCTCGATGTTTGGTGAATTTTCTTTTGGAATCACTGCCATGCATTTAATACAGATATCAAAAAATAAAAAATATATTTGGACGTCATTTCTCTAATCAATTAAAATTAAAATTTGAGACAGAACTGTAATTATAATCACAAAATCGCACACCAAATTCCTTTCACTGAAATCATTTCGTTTTAAATATATGCGAAAGTATAAACCGACAGATTGTCATTGCTTGAATAGGTTTTATTAAAATATGATAAGAATTCACACTTTTGATGCTAAAACTATGAACAATATTCCATTTAACTAAGTTGTTATGTTTTTGAATAATTGTGTTTATATATATGCAAAATG
The DNA here is from genome assembly GCF_947563725.1 of Argiope bruennichi. Lineage (NCBI taxonomy): Eukaryota > Metazoa > Arthropoda > Arachnida > Araneae > Araneidae > Argiope > Argiope bruennichi. The sequence continues at coordinate 64,250,643 of NC_079152.1, read as the reverse complement.
TAAAGACCAACCAGGCGGTCAACTCCTTGATAGATTTCATTCAAAATTTAATAATAATCTACATTTTAGATACTAAAAATATGTAGCAAATTTTATCTATCTAGCTCTTTATGCTTTGTAGTTATCGAGTACTTGAAGAACCAAAAAAAAAATTTCCGTTGAATGCATTTCGCTCAAAATGAAACTTATTTCTACCGATTTGATAGAAAGCCCATATACGTTAAATTTCATATGCTTATTTCAACCTATTTTGTTTTATCGTTTTCACAGATAGACAGACGGACATTCCGAAAATGTGCCTTTTGGACTCAAGAAGGTCTGAATCATGTAGATTCGTCAAAATCTCGAAGTCGAATTTTTTGGCTTTTACAATACTTTCTCCTAGAATATGTCTTGTGTGAGTAGATAATAATGGATAGTGAATAATCTGCATTAGATGATATTCTGCATGCTTGTTGGCATTCTACAAGCCACAACTTTTCCCCTAGAGTGATTCAATATCTATAAATATAATTTGGAATTTGGAAACTGAAATATTCAATTTTGGTGGAAGTTTTTTAAATATGAGTATTAAACATTTTAATTACTTAAAAATTAAGCAATATTTTTCTAAGGGGTGTTTTTTTTCTTTGTGATGACTTTCAATAGTTCAACAAGACAATAGTTCTTTTAAAATAGTTCTGATGAATGCTGAATGAATGTCAAATCATGATCTCCGTCACTGGCGAGGAATATGGCGACTTTGGTAATAAAACTGACTCCTGAAACTGCTAGAATTTTGGCGATATATTGATTAGGAATGAAAATATGATATTCTTCTAGAATTCTAGAACATTCGATTCTCTGTCGGGAAACAGAGATATTCAATCAGTTGAGTCCAGTCGAGAGAGAGCCAGTTGTGCTCAGCTGAAACGAATAATTGTTGAATGAATTTTGATTGACATATATTGTGTGTGTGTGTGTGTGTGTGTGTGTGTGTGTGTGTGTGTGTGTGTGTGTGTGTGTGTGTGTGTGTGTGTGTGTGTGTGTGTGTGTGTGTGTGCCTATTAATATCCTTCACTGTAAATTCCTTGGTAAATAAGACATATTTAGAGACATTGTAATGGCTTCTAAATTGATGCTAAGTCAATAATCTCTGGCCTTAGCGACAAACCTGGCAATCATTTGGCTTCTACCCAATAAATATTTTGCAATTTCGGTAACAAAAATCAAGGTCCCCGAATATTCTGAAAACTTGTCGATGTCTTTATTAAAACTCGAGTTCCAACATTTATTCTGTAATATTCGGTGCCCAGTCATGGTAACAATTAAAGCAGAGACACACAGACAAGAGGAATCTGCCGAATCAAAAGAAATAATAGTTAAGCGAATTTGCAATGTTAATCTGGCCCGCTAAAATTCTTTCTGAACCATAACGATTTTTAGAGGCGATTTGCTAGTTATCTATTGTTGATTTCTGCAAGTGGCGCTTCATTTTTGTTTTGTAACTTGTGTTTCTTGTTTCCATATAGAATAAAGTGACCAATATTGCGCGTGTTGGATTTTTCACCATACAAAAAATAAATAGATTTTGAAATTTTCCATAGAAATATTAAATACTGCAATCAGTTCAATCTCCGTTAGATTTTTTTTACATTTGATTCGATTCCATAATGAAGGCTCATGTGCAAAAAGAGCAAAGTAATCTAACTAAATAATTAAAATAATTCTAAACTAACTAACTAAACTAAACTAATTCTACTTAAAACTAAAATAACAACTAAGCCAAAATAAAAAGTAATTCTACTTAACTAATTCTAAACTAACTAAAATAATTCACCTTAAAATTTTATCTCAATTTTAAGTTTATTAAATTCTCTGCTGATGAAACCCTGAATATTAAGTTATGTAAAAGTCCTTTAAATTACTCCAACACAAGCAGTGTTTTTCCGGCAAGGCAGCTAATCATTAAAAACAGCTTATTTGTAATAAAAGTTCTGAAAATGGATTTATTGTAAAAATCACTGTTGTAAGAATGTCTGTCTATCTTTGTTTTTCCATCTTAAGTAAGTCTGAAAGAAAAATTTTAAATACCACCGAAATTCTTTGACAAACTTTGTGAAAAAAAAAAAAAAAACAATTTTTTTTTATTGCAACAGAATTTTTTAATGCAGTCTGTGATCTGTCGAAGAAAAACTTTCATTCCTTTTAAATGATTCTTTCTTTGAAGCATGTCAAAGTCAATTATCTAAAAGCCTCTGACAATCTTTAAACATAGAATTTTCAGGCGTAAATCATGCGTAATAATTTATTATTCCGATTTTTGTGTCGAAAGTATCTCTTTGTTATTCTGCACAACAATATACGCTCAAATAATTGATAATGACATAAAAAGATGGCTATGAAAGTTTTGAAATTGAACAAAATTTCCCTAAAGGAAGCATATGGAATACCTTTCATAAACAATGGTTATGTTTATATTCATGTGATTTTTATAAAAGTTTTCTCATTTGCATCATAAATGTCTTATAATTCCTTTATGTTTAAAGGAGTATTTTGTAATCATATTTGGCGTTTCTAGATGTCAGTTTCAAAAAAAACTTAAATAGTGAAGATAAGCAAACATTAGGTGCTTCTGTCATATATGTTTTCTTTTTGAAATATGTTCTGTTTGAATTTAGTTTCGAATATGTTTATTCAGTACAATCTTAAAATGCCATGAAAGTTACAATGTTTATTTTTGGAAAATATTCGTACATACTGCAAAGAATATTTTATTTTACTGTTAAATTATTATTTTCATATAGATATATGAATTTTATATCACCATATAGATATTTTTTATTTATGAAATATTTGCTTATAATAAGATTGCAATAATTATTATATATTTTTTTTCTTTCTTGTTACTATTTTATTACATGGCAGGTTTCATTTTGAGTACATGTCTAATAGTTTTGATTAAACTAAGAATACCATAGTTTAGTTTTATTAGCATCCTTTTTAAAGCAACACTAGGGGTATTTTGGGACGGACCTAATAATTTTGAACCACTGTCAGATGACGAGAACGACACCTGAGCTGGCAACTCCCTCTCCAAACTTCTACACCACACCAGCGGGAGGACGTTTCACCCGACTGATATAATGTGCAGCAGATCCGCTTACACGACGTTTCTTTAGTGGAATCGAATCTCTGACCTAAAAAAACCCTCCGGTTCCAAAGCCGAGACCTTACCACCAGGCCACCGCGCCCCATTAAGAATACCATAGAACACTTATAGGAGTACTCATTTATAGTCCATACTTATATTTGCTTCTACATGTTTAATATTTATAATCCATAGAATATTTATTTATAATTTATATTAATTTCGCTCTCGAATTATAACTATATATTGTTACAAATCTGTAATTTTGCTACCCAGCACGAATAGTGTTCATCGTGAGAAAGACCGCTGTAAGATCTGTGCTGAGCGGCTGCCGCGTCAATGACCTGAGAGCTTGGCGACGAATTTGGAGAGTTTGGCAACTAAATGGATCATATTGGAAAGTTCGAGAAGTTTCACGATCCATCCAGTAGGAACCAAGATATACTCAGATACGCCCTGATTGGTCTGAAGGTTCTAGCCCCGCCTCCCGGAACTATAAAAGACGAGCACTCTAAAGCTGCACTGAAGTCGTGTGTGAGAGTCGGAGTCGCCGACAAGTAAAAGATTTGAGAGGATTAGACAGCAAGCAAGCTGCTGAACTATAGCGATTAAATGCGTTACGTTATTATGATTGATCGACGGTATTTTGTTGTAAAAAATTTTTGTAACAATATGAACGGAATTATTTAAACTTGTAAATTTAAAAACATGTACTTATTACCAAGAACAAAGTAGTTAGGAGGCTAAAAAATGAATACACTTGCATTATTTGAATTTGAATGATGATTCTGAAAAAAAATAAAAGAATCTAACTAAGGGCAGTCTGATACATCTTGATAGCCAGCAACGGCGAATAATAACAAAAGTGCATTGGTCAATTACAGAATGACCATCATCGACTCATGCCCCAGTACCTCCCGTAAATGGTATGACATTCAATGGTTTATAGACAACAATTCTAAATCATCACCATTACTATACTCTCTGGGGAGAGTCAGTTCTTTTATTTATTCAGTGATTGTTCATTCACTTCCTTTAGGTGTACCATGAATAATTTAATGAGAAATTATTAATGTCAGGAATGTAATCAGAGGTCTTGAATAATGTCAAGCTGGAGAAAAATATAATTAGGAACTCTATGGTATTTTAAATATATTTTATAAGAAAGGATTGTATATAATATTAAGCGTTATAGTGGTGTATCGCTCTATATTATTAAAAGGTTTCCAGAAATGTTGTTGAATCAATAGTTAAAAATGTTGTAATAAATCAAAAGGCGTCGCATGATCATTTAGCTTCGTAATAACCAAAAAATACACTGAAGCACAGAGAGAAATCAGATAGATAATGAATAAATTATATTAATTAATTAGAATTATTTAGAACCACATGTAGAAATTTGGTTAATCATTTGCACACAACCACAGAATATCTTTAGTATTTCAAAAAAAATGACAGATTTTGTAATACAGTTGCTTATGAAGCCCCTGTATAAAGCCATTCTTCAAAAACAGTTTTATAATCTAAACATTCCTTCCTTTAATAGTCATTATCACTTCATTTTCGACATATGATATGATTTTTCGACAATAGTGGATTATTTCTGCCACTGTCTGTTCTTTAAAGAGGAAAAAGATATCGATAAATAAATTGATCGCTGTTCGGAGCATCTCAGCATCAAAATGGTAAAAACTAAATCATGGAAAATGCCTTTTTAATTTCAGTGACTGAATTTCTTGAAAAATCAGTATATAAAATTTCAGTAGAGGGTTTTCAATTTTGAAATTCAATTTAGAATATATATTACAGAGAATAAAAATATGAACTCTCAAATCCTGCGAAAGATATTCATTAAAAATCTTCTAAATGTAATACTGTTTTTATAATTTCCATATACGATGTTAATTATGTGCATATTACTAATGTATGTTACATATTAACAAACATTAAATAAATAAACACCATAATAGACATTTCTTTACTTATTAATAATTAAACACTTTTGGCGACAAACTAATCAATCTGTAACATACTGTTACGAATATGTGATGCGGCTTCCCAGCATAGTTAGTTCCATAGGAGGTCCCAGAGTTTGGCGACAAATTTGGCGACCATTTGGCGACTTGGCGACGAATTTGGCGACTTTGGCACCAAAATAGATTATACCCGAAACATCGAGAATTTTCCCGATCCGTCCAGTAGGAACCGAGATACGCCACGAACGTTCCTGATTGGTTGAGAGGCCTCTAGCCCCGCCTCCTGAGACCTATAAAAGGAGCAGCCTGCAGCTGCCGGGTGGTCGTGAATTGTAGTCGAAGAGTCGTAGTCGGAAGCGACAGAGAAGAGTAGTCGAGTGGAGTAGTGGAATCGACATTAAAGAACTGGCCATCCAGAGATTAGCTGAGCAGCGACGGAGTGAAGCTAGTGCTGAACTAAGCTGTGCGTTTGTGTCTTGTTGTATGCTGCTGTGTATGCTGTTGTATGCTGCACGTCTCGGCTGAAGATAATCGTCTTCTGTGCTGTATATAGTTGTTGTCTTTGTGCTGTATATAGTTGTCGTCTTTGTGCTGTCCTGTGTGTCTTCACGTAAATAAACGTCGTTGTTTTATTTTCTACTGCCGCCTGCTGATTGAGCGTTCTCCACACCATATAACTCCCACTATCCAAACGAACGTCGGAAATTTCGTAACAATACGTTATATTTAATTCAAGGTAAATTGTTTAAATATATTTTTATGACCATGATTCCCCCAAATTGTCAGACATTAAAACGCCGTTATTTTAATTGTCTCATTATAAATTCTCTTTATTGTGTACTTGAACCATTCTAACTGAAATTAGCCCATCACACTATTTCTAAAATCACGAATACACAGTTCGTCTATTTTCTAAATTTTCCGATATTGCGACTTCACTTTTTTATTTGTCTTGTAAACTACACATATTTAAACGTAATCCTTCTGCCCGAATGATTTGCTGCTTGTGTATTACTATCTCTACAAATGCTGTTTTGTGCATACTTCGTCTGTATTTTGTTACTTCTGTTTCAAATTTTTACAAAGAATAAATAATCGTTATCCTTTACTGAGTTTGTTAAAGTTTTCATCAAGCACTCACCTAACAAATGTTCTATAATAATACATATAATATCAAAAATCGACAGAATTCCAGCGAATATTTAAATGGATGCATTTTTTAAAATCATACAAAATAGTTATGACTAAAAAGCACTTTTAAATAAAATATTCTGAAATTCAAAATCTTCTTACTTTAAAACTTTATATTAAAACTAATCGTTTCATGTGACAAAGTGGATCACCAAGAATGGTGGCTATATTTGTATCCAGGTAAATCGTTCGAATAAAAATTCATGTCCATGATTCTGCCAAATTGTCTAACATTAAAGTTGTGTTATTTTAACTGTCTTACTTAAGTTCTATTTATTTTGTATATGAACCTTTTTAATGGGAATAATCCCATAATATCATAAGGCTATTAAAATCTAAATAACGGATTCGTCTATCGATTAAAAATTCTCGATATTGTAACTTCACTTGTTTTTATCTGTCTTATAAATTACGCAAATATTAAACAAATTCCATTGTCTTTAGCTTTTAACAATGGAAGAAAATCCTGTGATTAAATTTTTGAGGAAATAATGAAAAAAAATTGAAATTCAGAGCAAAAATGTAATCGTAGATTTATTTAGAAAATAAACAAAAAATATATATAATACCAAGATTATTAGATTGTTATCATGAAAATTCTTTTTGTTTTAAAACGGTGTAAAATTCATTTTTTGTGGTAATATTTTCAGAAGTTATCTATATCTATAACTATACTTATAATAAAGCTCAATGTGTGTGCGTGTGTTGGCGCTCTACAGGCCAGGTCATTTGACATACAGCTATCAAATTTGGTACATGTATACCTTAGAGGTCGGGAATGTGCACCTGGGGTCCCTTTTTTTGAAATTTTAATTAGAATTTTAATTATTAATTAAAAACTAACTTTCCCGCCAAAAAAATATTCCATTTTCACCACCGCCAACTTTTCCGCCAAAAAAATCTTCCATTTTCGCCACCGCCAAATGAGTAAGGCTTCCGTTTTCTTTTTCTCCCAACAGTAAAGAGGCTAGGGTTAGTATCTTTCGGCGGATTATTTCAAACGATTCTGTTTATTTTCTTAATGTTTGAAGCATTTCAAATTAAACATTGTTAATGAATCAATCTTTCAGATTCATTCTGAAGTACTTTTGAATTAAAATAACACAGAATAAAGGAAATTAAAAATGTATAATCTGCATAGCGTTACCCCAACTGGCGTAGAAAAATTCACGCATTTGCGTTACCGGAGCTGGCGAAGAAAATTCACGCATGCGCATTCTGATTGTTGCCATGACAACCGTTATTAACGAATGATTTAAATTATTTTTAGGTTAGTTGCATGCTTTTGTAAGCAAATTGTATTTATGTTAGTTATATATTTTTTGTATATGCTCATAGTTTTAAGTACATCGTTTTTTAAGTAGATTTTTTTAACCTGTTTTCAATTATTTAAATTATTTTTAGGTTAGTTGCATGCTTTTGTAATTAAATTGTATTTATGTTAGTTATATATTTTTTTGTATATGCTTATAGTTTTAAGTTCATCGTTTTTAAAGTAGTTTTTTAAACCTGTTTTCGACCGATTATTTTAAACGATTCATTTTATTTTCTTATAGTTTGATGCATTTAAAATTAAACATTGTTAATGAATCGATCTGTTCATGATGAATCTGAGAAAATTTTGTTGACAAATTCTTGAGATATTACATAAATTAAGAAAGATATTCTTTAGTGCCCATAAAGTTTAAACGCTCAGTGACTGTATTATCAGTAATCATATTATTAAAAAAAATGCTTTGTTTCAGTAAAAATTATTATATTAATTGCAGTTTAGTCATTTCCATTTTAATTTTAAGCATAAATTCTACCGGAACTAACAGAAAATAAGAGAGATACATATTATGTTATGGCTGAAGGACTTTATATTATTATGAGTGAATTACATGACTATCAAAAGTTGAAGCTTTAAAATATTTGATGAAGAAGCTATTAAAGTAGGAATTACATAAAATATTTAATTATTAAAATTTTAATGAGCATTAAGATTGGCGAACCGGCTGGTCGCCAAAGGCGGCTAGTACTTATAATAAAGCTCAATGTGTGTGTGTGTGTGTGTGTGTGTGTGTTGGGGCTCTACAGGCCAGACCGTTCGACCAACAGCTACGAAATTTGGCACGTGTATACCTTGGAGGCCGGGAATGTGCACCTGGGGGTTATTTTTTCGAATTTTTAATTAGAATTTTATTTATTAAAAAAACGAAATTTTAGCGTTTTTCTGTTATAACTTCCAAAAATATTACCGCACAAAAAAGATTTTTACATCAAGTTAAAAATCAAAAATTTATCTTTTAAATGATACCAATGTTTTAACCTTAAAATTAAATTTCTATTTTTAATTAATTTTTAAATAAATAATTTAACTATATTTTTCAACAATTTTTTTCGTACAAAATAAAAATAAAATTTAAGCTGCACGAGCACGTTTCGCATTCATGGGGAAAAAAATTAGCTTTTTTCAAAGTGTTGCCATCACATCGATTAAAGCTCCATTTAAAAATAAATTAAATCTTTTTGGAAATGAAATCTGCAAAAATATGATTTTCGTCACGTGACTGTAGGAAATGAAACAAATATGAAATACTAGCCGCCTTTGGCGACCAGACGGTTCGCCAATCTTAATGTTCGTTAAAATTTTAATAATTAAATATTTTATGCAATTCCAACTTTAATAGATTCTTCAGCAAAATATTTTAAAACTTCAAATTTTGATAGTCATATAATTCACTCATAATGTTATAAAGGCCTTCAGTTATAACGTGATATGTATCTCTCTAATTTTCTGTTACCCCTCGTAGAATTTATGCTTTAAATTAAAGTGTAAATGATTAATCTGTAATTAATATAATAATATTTTTTGCTGAAACAAAGCATTTTTTTTAATAATATGGTTACTGATAATAGAGTCACTGAGCGTTTAAACTTTATGGGCACTAAAGAATATCTTCCTTAATTTATGTAATATCTCAGGAATTTGTCAACAAAATTTTCTCAGATTCATCATGAACAGATCGATTCATTAACAATGTTTAATTTTAAATGCATCAAACACTAAGAAAATAAAATCAATCGTTTAAAATAATCGGTCTAAAACAGGTTTAAAAATACTACTTAAAAAACGATGTACTTAAAACTATAAGCATATACAAAAAAAATATATAACTAACATAAATACAATTTAATTACAAAAGCATGCAACTAACCTAAAAATAATTTAAATCATTGAAAACAGGTTAAAAAAAACTACTTAAAAAACGATGTACTTAAAACTATAAGCATATACAAAAAATATATAACTAACATAAATACAGTTTACTTACAAAAGCATGCAACTAACCTAAAAATAATTTAAATCATCCGTTTACAGTGGTTGTCATGGCAACAATCAGAACAATGCGCATGCGTGAATTTTCTTCACCAGTTAGGTAACGCAAATGCGTGCATTTTTCTACGCCAGTTGGGGTAACGCTATTCAGATTATACATTTTTAATTTCCTTTATTCTGTGTTATTTTAATTCAAAAGTACTTCAGAATGAATCTGAAACATGGATTAATTAACACTGTTTAATTTTAAATGAATAAAACATTAAGAAAATAAAAAGAATCGTTTGAAATAATCCGCCGAAAAACGTTAATCCTAGCCTCATTACTGTTAGGAGAAAAAATAAACTGAAGCCTTACTCCTTTGGCGGTGGGGAAAATGGAAGATTTTTTTGGCAAAAAAGTTGGCGGTGCGGAAAATGGAAGATTTTTTTGGCGGGAAAGTTAGTTTTTAATTAAAAATTAAAATTTCAAAAAAAGGTACCCCAGGTGCACATTCCCGACCTCTAAGGTATACATGTACCAAATTTGATAGCTGTATGTCAAATGACCTGGCCTGTAAAGCGCCAACACACACACACACATTGAGCTTTATTATAAGTATACATTATTTTTTTCTAAAAAATAAATTCAAGAAAAATTATTTATGATCTTTTACACTCTCTATATTATTAATCCAATAAATCAGTTTTATTTTAAGGCAAGTTTTGTTTAATATGAACAGGATATCCATTCAAATCAGGGGCACACTGCTAATTTGTAAACCTTTATTAATAGACACAGATCTGCTAAAAAGGTCTAAATGGAAAATGATTATATTTATGTAACTTGATCCAATAAATACTCTAATATATAACGAATTTTTGATTTTACATAAAGCTTCTGCTGTGGAAATCACGTTTAACAAAATATTCTTGAAACACTAATATTTTAAATAAAGAATTAATTTCTAATCAACAAAATCAATCACTTAAAGAGACTGATTTATAAAAATTTGAATATCACTATTCCAAAAAAAAAAAAAAAAAAAAAAAAAAAGGATAATTTTAGATTTTCCATCGATCGTTTTAAAGAAAATACGCCAATCAGCGCGCAGGTTTCTCAAGATTAATTGGCCTAAGATTACGAAAATGTTGTGTTTTTCTAAATTTTGAACATTCAAAACTTCATAAATCAGTCTTAGTTAATCGTGGAAAATAGAAACATTCATTCATTTATTTAAAATTTGGTGTGTCCAGAATATTTCTCAGAATATGATACCTTACTGCATAAAATTTAGACTTCATAACTTTTGAAATATATTTATAGGCCGGAACAAAATATTATTATTGTTTTCATTTCAATCCTTTTGAAAGCAAAACTAAAAACTGAATTTTATGCTGAATCTGAGAAATTTTTGTTGAATTATTCTTTGAGATATTACGCAAATTATGAAAAATATTTTGTAGTTCACATAAGACTTAAATACCAAATGATTCTGTTTGCAGCACTCATATTCAATAATAATAATAATAATAAATAAATAACAACAAAAATGAAAAATAAAATAAAACGCTTGGTTTCATTAAAAAATATCTTTATATTAATTGCAATTTCAGCATTTCCACTTTAAATTAAAGTTGAAGTTTTACCGGAAATGACAACAAATTAGCAAAATATATATCGTAAATTGAACGAAACGATCTAAACAACAGTATAAGTTTGGTATGACTATCAAAATTTGAAGATTAAAAATGTTTTGTTTGAGAATCTATTAAGAGACAAGTTACTTAAAATATTTAATTGAAAATTGTAGCGAGCGGTAATACTGGTGAACCGGCTGGTCGCCAAAGGCGGCTAGTAATGAATAAACGCCAAATTTTGGATTAATTTTTCTTTAATTAAAATTTTTAAAAAAATTTCTCCAACATGTTTATTCTCATCCTCCAAGGTATTATGTTCAAAATTGGTAGCGGTAGGTGAAAAGATCCTGTATGGTGTCAACACACACGCACACATTCATCTTCATTATTAATAGAGATTAAAATTTGAATATTATTTTCAGCAAGCAAATTTTAATCCTTCTAACATCTCGAAAAATTATATATTTTACAAACAGTAATTAAAAACCACATAAGGACCTTCTTTTATTATAATTCATCAATAATTTTTCAATAGTTGTATAAGTTTTGTTTTTTCAGCAATGAGTTATAATTATAAATTATTAGTAGTTAAAGTAATTAATTGTAAATAAAATAACAATAAAGGTAGTTATAATATTTCTATTCATTCAGAATTGTAAGATTAAAAATGAAATAAGAATTTAATATTATATTTCATTTATTAGTTACAATTTCAAAAAATTATTTCATCTTTTAATTAAATTTATGTTATTAATTAAAAAGTTAATTAATAAAAACATTAGCCATTAATTAATCCAAAAATCTTTTTCAAACTTTCCAAACTTTATAGTATTTTAAACAAAGGAACTGTTTATCAAACTTCCGTTTTATATAGAAAAATTATGCTCAAGATTTTTTATATATTTTTTTTCTGTTGAATTACATAGATTTAATATAATAAATAACTTTAAAATTTAGTTTTTCTTAGAAAATACTTTTTCAAAAGGAAAAAGGAAGACTTCTTAAAAATATCAGCAGGGCATAATTATTTTTTCAAAAACGTCAACAGGAGAAAAAACAAACAGTTTGATCTTAATAAAAAAAATTAAAAAATTAGCTAGGAAATCCATAATAAACAGATGAGATTAAAACACATACTGACTGATATTATCTGCTTTCTCTTTATAATATAAAACTTCCTACATCATTACTAATTTTCTTCTGTAATTACCTCACTTTTCAGGTCTCATTTCAGACATATTATACATATTTAATAATGTGTATAATGTCATTTTTCCTTCGAAAAGTCGTGTTTCTTTTTTCTTCTATACAGATTCAATGAAAAATACAATATAGTATACAATACAGTAAAAATACAATAACAGTTATTGTATTTTTACTTTGTTGTGGTTAATTTCTTCTAATTTGTTGTTTTATATTTCCTTTCTGTTAAAATGGTATATCTCTTGAGCATAATTTCAGGGGATTTTCGGGTCACGAGGAATCATTATTAGACAATGTCTGTATTTCCTCACAGAAAAAATCCCTTTCTTTGAATCCCTGCCTGAGGGTGACCCTTGAAAAAGTCTTCAGGCCGGATTCTTTTTTTGTATTTTTTTATATTTTTTATAATTTTTTTAGTTTAATTTTTATTTGTTTTTTTTTTTTTGTTTTTGTTTTTTTTTTCCTATTCACTTGATTCTAATACTTTTGTATATATATATATATATATATATATATATATATATATACAAAAGTATATATATATATATATATACTTCTTTGGAACTAATTCACGGAAAAGTTCTAATAATTGCTATTTTTCAAGATAATTGCTTAAGAAGTTCGGTATTTCCAAGGAGTCGATTAAGAAAATGAAAAGAAACTTAATCATATCGATTAAAAATGCATACACATAAGTAATTCTTTTGTAAAAATTAATAACAATATTGTCAAAACAGAATTACTTCATAAATTTCGCTGCTATTTTTATCTTTTATCTATTACTAGTCGCCTCAGGAGACCAGCTGTTTTGCTGTAAATATTGATTATATTTGATTTTAAATAAATCATTCAGATATAATATACTCATGATTCTGCCAAATTGTCTGACATTAACTGTGTCTCATTTTAATTTTCTTACTTAAGTTCTGTTTATTGTGAACATGACTCTTTCTAATTGAGATGGTCATCATAAAGGTATTTAGAACGCAAATTAACGGTTCATATATCTTCTAAATTTTTCATTATTCTAAATTCACTATTAGTTGCCATATATACTACATTGATATTAAACAAAATGTTTCCTCTTTAAGTTTCAACAACGGAGAGAAAGCAGGTTATAAAAAAAAAATTATAAAACAATGAAAATGGTTTGAATTTCAGGGTAACAATGTAATCCATTATTGGAAATTAAGTAAAAAAATCTTTTTTTAAAAATATTGTCAAAATTCAGCAAACATTTGCAAAACTATTCAATTAGCAGCATAAAAAGACAATTTTTTTTTTTAATTTTGAAATTCATTTTTGCAAAATTTACTCTTGTACGATAATATTGTCGAATGTTAGAGCAGAAAAATGCCAAAATACAGATTAATTTTTAATTAAGATTCTTATTAAAATTTTGAAAATTTTCCAAGTGCACATTTTTGCCCTCCAAGATACATATTGCCGAGTTTGATAGTTTCAGGTAAATGGTCTGGCCCGTAAATTGCTAACGCACACGCATACGTATTCATCTTTATTAGAAGTAAAGGTTTATTTATTAATTATTAGAAGTTTATTATTAGAAGTAAAGATTTATTTATTAATAATTATTTAATAAAGATTTATTATCATCTATATCATTATTAAAAATTATTTATTAAAAGGGATTATAATTAAAGTCCCACTTGCAAAATACTACAAAAAAGAACAACTGGTCTGAATGTCTTCAAATTTGAACTTGAATATATTTGATGGAGGATAAAATAGTGTTGAATAGGAAATAATTCCAAAGTGCATTAATAAATAGACAGGTAAGCGGCATAACGAATGTGAATTCCTCTACAAATGACATTTGAATCGGAATACGGCGGCTTTGGCATGAGTTGCACATTAAACCAACTGTATTGTTCAGTGTGCATGCTTGTTTCGTTTTATTTATCTATTTATTGACCGGCAAAAATGACTTCAGAGTCATTCCACAGTTGTGGCACTGTTAGTGAGAAGCCCAACTTCCATTGCAAGGTCGTACGACATTGGAAGGGAAAAAAAATCGGTTTTTAAAGCAACAATGAAAACACCTGTTAATTATAGGTAGACTTTCGCAAAATATGTTCAGTATTTTGTCCACCATTTTCTGCCACAATCTGAAACCGATAAAAGGCATGTTCCACAACAAATCGGAGTGTCTCAGGGGTCATTCTGTGAATGTGTTGCGTAGTCCGTTTTCAATTCAACTAAACGGGTCACTGAAAACAACATTTTTAAGACACTCCCACACCTAGAACACATAAGGATTCATGTCCGGCGATCTTGAAGGCCAGGCTATTCGAAAAATGAATATTGAAAATATTATCATTTCCGAAATGCCTCTTGAGTAGTTGTGTTACTGACTTTGCAATGCTCAGAGGAACGCCATCTTGCTTGAAAGTGATTTTACCCAGTCATGCAAGCTGTTGAAGTATTGGAAGTTGGAAGGATTTAGCTGCGCAAACGACTCTTGTAGAGTTTACCATTCTCATGGTACAGGTAACATGACCAGCAGAATCCCTCTCCTCAACAACATGGCTTTACAAATAAACAATTCCACACCACACAGTTATCTTTGCAGAATGAAGCGATACTGGTGCATGTGCGAATGGATTTTTAGATACCCATATCTTGCAATTTTATGTATTGACAAAGCCTTGGAGATAGAAATTAGAGTCGTCTGCTCAAAAAAAAATGTCCATTGTCTACTTTCAGGCGAACAAGAAATTCTAGAGCAAAAGTTTGTCTTCCTGGCAGGTCAACAGGGAGCCACACCTCAACATGGTTAATTATGTATGGATAACAATGCAGGATATTGCTTAACATTTTATAGACTGTCCTCACAGACATATCTAAAGATTGGGCAATTACCCGTGCACTGCGCGTTTGCACACCACACCACTGCTCCTCCCTTCCTGTTCCTTCCGTGGAGCCACATCTACTGGCGTCGAAGCAATTCATTTCCTCCTTCTGCCAGATTTCACTTCAGAAAAACGTGTCTCTTCGAATTTCTTAATCATTTTCTTCAGATCCTTGGCAGACATCGGACCGCAAGCCTTTTTTCATACCCTTTAACGACCGGAGTCTCTGTAAAGTTGCTAGCCTACAGTCGCATTCTTGTAAAAGAGTTTCCTTCAATGCTAGGCTTAATCGCTTCAATTGTAGTCTGTAGCGATCTCCCGTAATGGTTTTATTTGGTTTGAGCAGCTCATAATAAACTATACCCAGCTGATCTCACCAAATGCAAAGCAGAAGCTTGGAACCATGGATATTCGGCTTTGCTGGAGATGTTGATGCATGGTCGGGTTTACCCCACGATTTTCTACGCTTAGGGTTATCGTAGTGTATCCATTTTTCATCGCCAGTTACGATACGATGCAAAAATCCTTTCCTTTTCTGCCGTTGAAGCAGTTGTTCACACGTGAAAAGACGCCGCTCGACGTCTCTCGGCTTCAACTAGTACGGCAACCAATGACATTGCTTTTGAATCATTCCTGATGCTTTCAAACATTTCGAAACTGTTGTGTGATCAACTTCTAATGATTCCGCAAGTTCAGCTAGCGTTTGACATAAGTCTTCATGAAGTAATGCTTCCAATTGTTCGTCTTCAAATTTCTTCGGTGTGCCAGAGCGTTCTTTATCTTCAAGATCAAAATCATTATTTTTAAAACGTCTAAACAAATTTCTACAAGTTGTTTCAGACAGAGCATGGTCACCGTAAGTCTCAACAAGAATTCTGTGCGTTTCAACCGCAGATTATTTTTTTATTTAAATAAAATAGTGCAGTAAAATTCCCCGCAAGTATACTCCTTTTTTTTTTTTTTTTTTTTGGCACAAAATCTGACATATTTAATGTAATGAAAAATAAAGTTGATAGCACTTCCCCGAAATAACATACACTGAATTTCAAGCTTGCTTATAGTAATTGTAAATAGATACGTCACTATCATAAACTAACGCAATCAGTTCCGGTAACGCCATCTGTTGGAAAACCGCGAGAACTTATTCAACAATCCAATAGAAATATGCATAATATATAATAAGTAATATGAATAATATATAATAAGTAATATGAATAATATATAATAAGTAATATGCATAATATATAATAAGTAATATGAATAATATATAATAAGTAATATGCATAATATATAATAAGTAATATGAATAATATATAATAAGTAATATGAATAATATATAATAAGTAATATGAATTATATTATATGAATAAGACAATTAGAAAAATATTAAATTTTTGTATAAATTACAGCTTTATTTACTGCAAATTAAAACACAGATCTTGGAACAAGGAATAAAATTTATCAATGATTATTTTCCTTTTTTTTATGGATAAGTGTGTCATTTTTTTTTTTTTTACATTAACCCATTTTCATAGGGAACTTCTGTGTCTTATCAACAAAAAAAAATTTAACCAAGTGCAATGTCTCAGCTTACTAATCAGCACGACCTTTGCCATTTTATGGGGGAAAAAATGATGAATTCGAAGCAAATGATTCACAAATAAGTGGGTGTTGGATCATTATAGAAGAAACTGTTCGACATAGAGATAAAGATACAAAATTTGATACAAATATATTTTGGAAGATATAACTGTGCTCTTTTTTCAAATTTTAATTAGAATTATAGCATATTAAAAATTAATCCATATTTTGTCATTTCCTCGTGATAACTTCTTTAAATACTGATGCATAAAAGCTGTTCTTACTCCGGTTTAAAATTTTAATGATTAGCTTTTCAATCACACTATAATCATTAAAATCATAAAATTTTAATGATTAGCTTCACAATCACTGTTGTGTAGTTCTTCCTGAATAAAGACAATTTTTTAAACTAATTTCTGCATAATTTTTCAAGAATATATTTTATTGTTGAAGTAAAATTCAAACATTTTTCATAGTTTGATGAAATATTAAATCGCATAATTTTTTACTATTGTTAAAAATAAAAGAAGAAAGTTTATGCTTAATATATATGTAGTTTACATGATCAGTTAAAAAAAACTGATGCTCAAAAATCTTACACAAGGATGAACCAAGCAACTACATTTTCAGTAACATTATTATCACCGGATTTGAATATTCATTTATACATTAAATAAAACAAGTGCAAGTCTATTAAAATAATTGGGGTCTAATGAATTCGAAACTCTAAAATAATTTTTGATAAAATTATAAACATTGAAGTTATGCATAAAAAATTTAAGAGAAATTGAACATATTCGGAAGTAATCAGCTGGTCGACAAAGACTGTTAATCAGGAAATTATCTAATAGCCTTAGGGAAAAAAGTAAACAATTCCTATAATATTTATTTTTGAAAGGAATTAAAAATATTTGTTGACTTATATTTTTTTCGGACAATAACTAAAGCTTTAAAAACGATTTTCTTACGACATACTGCTTAAAAGCACTTTTATAAAGTTTCGTAAACATAAAAATCACACACGCATTTTTAATTTTTTTTTTTTTTTTTGGAAAAAAAAATTTTTATGACGGGCATACTTTTCACCTTCTTAACTATTCCGGAAATGTCACGCACGTGTTTTTCGTCCTGAAATTAAACTAATATCAAAGAAATGTCTCTTGCACTTAACAAGAAGAAAATTTGAAAGAAAATAAACTTCATTAATTTATTCAATTTTGTTCAAGAGCAGTTAATATGCATTCTAGAGACTTTTATCTTTTTTTATAATTTCTTATTCGAAAAATTTTATCAAAGCTAAGATTAAAGAGTATAAAAATATACATAAAATACATAAAAAGTTTTAAAGGGGACGTTTCCTGTTTTAGTTGATATAAAAACTTTCGAGCTCTAAACTTTCAATAACAATATTACTCTGCATTATTTTTTAATCATTTAGAAATAGAATGAACTCTTTTTTTTTATATCAAGGATATAAATAATTAAAACTTTGGAAAATTGTTGTAAAATAAATAAAAACTGCCAAGCAGTTTATATTATTAAAATTCTGAAAATGAAATTTAAATATCCACGATAAAAAAAAATTTTGAAATGTAAGTTAAGTGCGATTAAATGCGCCACACAATATTTTTTTTTAATTTTTAAATATAAATATATTATATTGTTGTAATATATATATATATATATATGTGTGTGTGTTTGCGCGCGCGCGCGCGTGTGTGTGTGTGTGTAATGTACTTAGATATATATAAGATATATATTAAGTATATAAATAAAAATATTACACCGTTAAATAATCGTTTTAATAAATGTCCACTTTTCTAATTATTTCACCTTGACAATATTTGTCAGATATTTTGTAATATTAGCCAAATTTAAGATGAAGTGCTTTGGGCTTATTTTATGCGTAACTAATAAAACATTTACGGCGTTATCCTTTACGCATTTGGATCCTAAACAAACCCTCAACATATTGAATGTTACGCTTTTGAGTTATCTTTGTCACTGAGAAACAATTTAAAATAATGCTTCTTTTCAAACTCGAGGAGGTGTAAAATGTGGAGATTCGTCAAAATCTCGAATCGACTACTAAACTTTTTCTTTGCTACGTATACGAGAAAGTAAAAAATGTCCTCTCTATTCAGTTGAACCTCACATTCGAAGTACAAAGCAAATTCGTTTCTGTTGGTTCTTTTTGGTGATGAAATGATTTTTTTCTTTCATGTATTAGAATTGATATTTTGGATCAGATGCGAAAATTAACTCAAATAGCGGAAAACCATCCAAAACATCAAAAAATACTTTTTAATCTGCAATAAATTTTATTATTCAGGCTTCGAAGCACATTAAGAAGTCAACATTACGATTACTTTTATACCAAAATTCAGGGCTCCAATGTCTAAACATTGCAGACACACACATGAACGCACTCGCAAGCTCTCTTTTATAAGTATGGATTTATACTCTTGCCTTTATAAGTATATGCAACACTTATTTTTACAAATATAGATTATTTTTCAAGTAAAGAGAATGGTAAATGTTTTTAAGTGCTTATATATTTTATTCCATGGAGAATCCTCAGTTTTGTTAGTTCAATTAGTTAGTTAGTAAAACTTTTTCTTTTGTGCTTTATTTCATCCTGAGTTCATCATTTAATTCTATTCCCAATGGTAATCAATTAAAATTATTCTTAATGAAGAGTGCTAAAAACTAATTTTCTCTTTATAATGAATAATGCTAATCAACTCCAAAAGAAATCCAAATAATATAACATGTATGATTGTTGCTGTTTATTATTAAAACAATATCTTTTTACCCTTTAAGGGGGTCCGGGACACATAAATCGTCAAATTTTCGAAAACAAATTTTTAGCTGAAAAAATCTTGCATGCGTTTCTGCTTAAAATAACATTAAAATCATGTTTCTATCTTAATTAGAACGGGAGATATCGTAATTTTTGTTGACCACTGCTTTGAAATTCCAACTGTCAAAATGGCGTTGCCATGGCAACTTCATCTCTTTAAATGTAAACAAACATTTCCTGGCGTTGTTTTAGCGTAATTTTTGATTTTTTGGAAATAAATTTTTAAAGAATTTATTTTAAATCCTAGATTTAGTTTGTATACAACTCAACTCCTTCAATAATGAAATGAAACGAAGATATTCAGTGTTTATTTGAACCTCTGTGTTTACATTTCATGAGACAACGTGCTTTTTAGTTCCCTGCTCTAAAGTTTGTTTTCTTCTAATTTTTTCTGAAAGTTTACGCAGTTATTTGGTTTCATAAGCTGTTAAAATGGGTAGAAAAAGGAAATCTCAACTTTTGCGGACTGAAATCATGAAAAAAAATCAAAAACAAAACTTGGATTGTGATACTTTGGTAGCTGCTGAAAGCAAAGTTGTTAAACGTTTGGATGAGCGAAACATAATTTCTCCAGTGAAGAAAAACTTGCCTGTAGAAGTAAATGAAAATTACATCATTTTAAAACAGTCTGTATTGCATGATATTTTATTAAGTTGTTGTTGTATCTGTTGCAAACAGAATACGTTAGAACTTCACATTGGCAAACAGTTTGGTTTGGCCCAAGATATAAATGTAACTTGCAAGAACTGTTTTTTTAAATTTTCAAAGAACTCTTCTACGAATGTGATTGAAAATAAGAAAAGCTCATACGATATTAATCGCAGAACAGTGGTTGCTATGACTGAACTGGGAAAAGGACATGCAGGACTTGAAAAATTTTCTTGTATAATGAACTTGCCTTGCATGGATTCTAAATCTTTCACTAGACACTTAAAATCTTTTCATTCTTCTACTCTAGAAAACTTTCAAGGACAACAGAAAGACACTTTAAAAAAAGTTAAAGAAGTTCATGCCCTTCTATCCAAATCTTCATCTAATATTTTGGATATAGCTGCAAGCTATGATGCTACTTGGCATAAAAGAGGTCACACGTCAAATTACGCTGTGGGGTGTGTGATCGACGTGCTGACCGGATATGTAATTGATCACCAGGTTTCATCGAAAGTTTGTAATCACTGTATTCAAACGAAGAAAGCTTTAGGTAAAGATTCACCGGAATTCGCTGTGTGGCAAAAAGGTCATGCTCCATCTTGTGATGTTAATTACGTTGGATCTTCTGGAGGAATGGAGGTAAATATGGCTTTGAAATTATGGAAGAATTCCGAAAAACTAGGATTTCGATACGTGGAACTGGTTGGAGATGGAGACACTAAAACATTCCTCGAGCTAAAAGCTTCAAATGTTTATGGTAAGGAAGTCTCGATACAAAAAATAGAATGCATAAATCATGTTGGGAAAAGGATGGGGACTGCTTTGAGAAATTTAGTAGATGCTGAAAAGAAACGAGGCTTTACACTCGGTGTAAAGAAATATGGCAGTCTAAGTGACGCAACAATAAAAAAAATTACCAGGTATTACCGTAATTCAATTATAAGAAATAAAAACAACGTTAAAGCTATGAAAAGGGATATTTATGCCATTCTTCAACACTGCAGCTCTACAGACTCAAAACCAAAACATACGACTTGCCCTGCTGGAAAAGAATCTTGGTGTTTTTATCAACGAGCCATTGTTTCAAATCAAAAATCTGCTGCACATAAAAAAGCTTTAAAAACCCCGTTGCGTGAAAATATAATTGTGAAAATTATGCCTATTTTTCAAAGACTGGCCTCGGATAGTCTTTTAGAGCGTTGTTCAAAAGGGGAAACTCAAAACAGAAATGAGTCTCTGCACAACATGATTTAGACCCGTTGTCCCAAAAATATGAACGGTTCAAAAGTTAGAGTTGACATTGCTGCGGCTAGAGGAATAACAGATTTTAATAAGGGAATCAAACCCTCAACTTTAAGTATGTTCAACTCTGATTTCCTTTCCCCATTCCAATCATCTCTCAGTATGTTAAAGAAAGTGCAAACGCGACATCTCCGAAAGGCATTATTTAAGTCGACCGAGATTTTTAAGTTATATCGGAAAAAGGTTGAACTTGCAAAAATTAAATTAAACCAAACACTTGTGAGGAAGGGAGGTGTCTCTTATGCATCTGGAAGCTTTTAAAGGTATTTAAATAGTTTTAATTCTTATAAATTTTATTTTTAAACTTTAAACGCATTTTTAACCATGTTGCTTTTTTTCATTATTTGTTGTGATCAAATTGATATAAGTCCAGATCATATAAAGATAGAGGTCTGAAATTTGAAACACATACTTTTCAAACTGTTTACTTTAATTTTGATTCAGCAAATTTTAAAAAAAAAATTTACTTTTCAAGATATGAATTTTTTTTAAAAAAAGTACCCAAGATTTTTTCAAAATTTTCATTCAAATTTTTTAAATTTTTTTCAATTAATATTTTTTAAATTGCCGAATCAAAATGAAAGAATATATATTTGTGTTTGATTTAATGAAAAAATTTTGAAAATTGATCAAAAATATTTTGAGTTATATCAATTTAAAACAATGTCACTTTTTTCAAAAAAAATTTAAATTTTAAATTTTAAAAAAAAATTTGAAAACTTTTGTGTTGTGATTTTGCTTATTAATAAGATGGTTAATCAGTACAAAAAATTTCAAAATTTTAAATTAATTAATAAAAAAAGTTTCAAAATGTGCCCCGGACCCCCTTAAAGGGCCATTTTTTTCGAGTCATATTATGTTAAAATATTTTTAGACTTGAAATTAGAATAAGAAAGGGGATTCGTTTAGCTTATTAGATCAATTTAATTTGATTAATTAATTAATTTGGTTAATTAATAATTAAATAACAAATCAAGACACATCATTTTGTCTGAAATAAAGAACTGAAGCATCTAATTTTCTGACTTACTAAAAAAATTTGTCAGAACTTATGCCAACCTACATAGTTTCATACAAAGATTGATAAATTTGGTGGGAAGTATACTTCCCACGGCCCTAGAAACGGTTAAAATAATATTACACGTTGAATTGGTTCACGTAAAAATGTTTTTGAATGAGATAAATAAGTGATATCTTCTTTTAAATACGTTCAAGAAGCATTATATTATTAAATATCTATTTATTTACACTCTTTATTACAATAATTCTTATAAATATGCATACTTTTTAATAAATTTACTTTTTTGGAGAAGAGGATTGTGATATAGCAACAATAGTTAAAAGCAATTTGCAAAATGTAGTATTTTATAATTGAACTTTTAACTTGTACTTTCAATCAATACATGCGACATTTGCCCAAATTTCAAATCTCTTATTCAGTATAAAAATATTTTTGGCGTTTAAAGGAATTTATGTCTTTTATTCTAGGTCTCTACAAAATCTACGCATTCCATTCTATTTATTTTAGAACAAGATTTGCACCAGCATGTATCAGATTAATGGATAATTTCCTTTCAAAACTCCTGTTTAATCATAAATGCAAGCAGAGTTATATTGCTTAAAAGAATAATTTGAATTGAACATAGAGGACGGCATTGAAGCAGGTTCTACACGAGACTCGCTTTTTCAAGTCGAGTATCGGTAACCTACTTAAAGAAAAGTGAGAAAGTCATAACACTCTTGCACTGAAGTACGTAGAGTGTTAGATTAAATAGATTGTACGTAGATTATAACACGTCAATCAAAAATATTGTAATGCTCAGTAATTGTTTCTATAACGTTCGCTACTGTTAAAAAACGCGAAAACAATTGATCTACACAGGCATAATTTGTATGCGAATTTTTCTGATTAATTAATTTAATTTGCAACCTATTTGCAGATTTCAAATTAACCAGGACAAGTAAATAAGTTTTTATAAGTTCGCTGAAATGATAAACGTGTAGTGTCATTACTAACAAATTTCAAAGTTACAAAAGTGCAAAGTACAGCGTCGTATGAAAGAGGCATAAAAATTGTTGATGTACTATTTTATATTACTTCTTATAATAAAGATAAGAGTAGAGTAGACTTAGGTAAAATCCTAGTTTAGTGTGCCACTTACCTAGCCAAGGATGTCAACAATGCTAAGTTACCAATTAAGATGGCGGACCAGATAAACAATCCTCTAAAGAGCTTACAGTTAGTTAATATTTTTATTAAAATTATAAACTGTGTTAATCACTGTTGGTTTATGTAAGACTTCTTTTCGAACTTTTATGAGTCACTATTGCTGAATGTCGTTTCAATTCTGAAATTAAGAAATTTTGCACGCCTGCTGTGCCGTTCTATGATTTATATAATAAAATTAGAACACACGTTGGCTTTGTCATCTGAAAAAGGCACCGAATAGAATATTTTTTACTTAGAAAAGAAACACCTTAATAGTTTCTCTAACATATTGAACAAAAAAAGTTCATTCTTTCTTTCTTCTTTTATATTTGAACCAGTCCTTTTTTAGAAAACATTTTAAAGAAATAATGCAATTACGTCGTTTAATTAATTGCTCATCTCGAAAGGCAACGCTTTAGTTATTTCCTTGAATTTTTTCTGTAATATTGAAATGGAATGACGAATTATCAACGGAATCGTTAATTCAGGAAAGAAACTAAAAAAAGTGCAAAGAATTCTGTTACAGAATGGATAAGATTTCATTACAGAATTACCAGATTTCAAAGACTTTAAATTGATAATGCAAATGATTTTAGGAATATCATGCACAAGTTTTTACTTAAAATAAATTGATAAATTCATTTATTAAAACTTTTCAAATAAGAAAAATTATCTGGTTTCCTTGAAGAAAATCATTAATTTTGTTCTACTTTTAATTAAATAACTTTATTTATAAAAATTAGATACAGATTTTAATCAAATTCTTCAAATCAATAATTAAATAGTTATTCTTTACTTTCAGTTTTAATAAAATTCCTAAAAATTATTCGTTCCTATTTTTTTAATTAAAATAAATTAATTCAATAAACATTGGAAATGAGTGAATATTATCTGTTTGTAATTCACATTAAAAAACACTAGAATATTTAGTTAGCAATAAAAGACATTAAATTATAATATATGAACTACATTAAATTCTTTAATCAATTTTTGTTTGTCGATTATTTTAATTTAACATTTCTCATAAAACAGCTGTAGTTCGTGTACAACTCAACAAGGATAAAAAATCGTAAATAAATCAGCATTAAAGTTATTAGATGATTGCTTGTTTGGTTCACTATATTGGCGATAATTTCGAGAGCTAATCTTTGATTCAGCAATTCTTTCTTAATATATTATATGATATATTTAAATAATCCTAATAATTTTAATGCCAAAACGTATATGAAAAGAACTCAATGAACATGTAAATTATTTTCGCTTCACAGAATTAGAAACCAGTAATATACCATATAACTGAAATTTTAATTTGTTTATAAAGATAGGGATTATTATAAAATAATATGGTACTGTCGCCAAAATGATTTTTTTAAGTAATAATTTTTAAATTAGGGAATCCAAAAGCAAATAAATGAAATTTAATTGCCACTTGAATGATTAATTGGTGCGTCACTAACACTGTAACATTTTTAAGTCTAACATTTAATGGAATTTACATGTTTAATAAATTGCTCGTTTTCATCAAACTATTCAAACTACTCTTATTTAGGGAATGAATAATGGAAAAATTTTAACAATGAAAAGTATTGTTGCAGAAAGGCATCATCAATAACAAAGTAAAGCACTATTGCCTGAAATACATCTATTCTGTATTTTATTTAGATCCAGTTTTAAACAAAGCATTTCACATAATCTGAAGAATGACATTCATTCATTATTGTTTAAATTCATCAACAAAAGCGTCTTATATCAATGAGCTTAAAATTTTCAACATCTTGGATAGCACTGGTGTAGAATAGTTATGAAATATTAACCTTTGACTTGAATTTATCATCTTTAATCAAGCTAGCGTGTCATCCTTGCCCAGTATTTTGGATATTAATTCCTGCTATGTTGTTAATAGCTTTAGACACGGTTTTCTCAACAGTTTAAAATAAATATTGGACCCAAAACTGCACTTATAGTAACAAAATCCCATATTAAATTTGATGTAGTTAAGTCACCATTTTTGAATTATCATGTTTCTGATATTACATGTTTCTGAAAGTATAGATCGACAAATAATCAACCCAATGTTGGATTTGGCTCAAAATTTAACAAGTGTCTTCACTATAGATATTGTAACATTCCCCGTTTCCCAGTACTGATAAGACATTTACAGCCAGCTGTGTCGTCGCTGTTACTTACTAAACTCTTCGAGATAGCCAGATGGTAGATCTTTTCACCTGGGTGGTCTCGCGTCTGTTCCTTAGCGACTACAGTGAAAGATCACATGTAGGGATTCCTCGTCCAAGAGATATTGATAGTACCTTCAAAGAGAGTGTCCAAACATCTGGATGCTAAATGTTTCTCATTGTGAAAGGTGCTTCACTAAAAGGACCTTCCCACGACCGACTGGGGCCGCTGAGAGAACATATTGCTGAACCCCGATTGGCCGAAAGAGAGATCAAATGACCAATGTAAATTAAGAGGTGGAGATTGTAAATAAAGTGCTGAGATTCTTTTGTAAGAGAAGAGAAGAAACGAATTGCAAGCGGACTGTTGGACTACGCCCACGAGTTTGGAGTCCGAGAACCAACTAAGTTTCAAGAAAGCCTTCAACTTTGACAGTTGTATCTCCTACTACAGGTGTAAATAACTATTTATTTAGCCAAGATTATGACAAGTTTTCTTTGTATATATAGGACTGTAAAATAAAGAATTGTCTGAAAATTCTGCTCCGTTATTTGGTCAGTCTAGTTCAAGACATTACAATATTAAATCTGTGTACCAAATCTTATCTATCTAACTCTCTTCGTTTTGTAGTTATCGAGTGAATTTATATTCGAGCAGCTGGACAGACAAATTTTCTCTGGACAAATTTTACTGAAAATTTAGCAAATATAAACAAATTTGATATAAAGATCGTATACAAAACTTCAAACGTCTAGCTCAAAGATATCTTTAAGATATCTTTGTACAGACAGACAAACGGACATTTTACAAAAATGCTTTTTTAGAACTCAGGGAGGTCTAAAACGTAAAGATTGTCCAAATCTCGAGTTCGAACTTTTTGACGATTACTATATTTTCTATATACTACTTACACGACAAAGTAAAAATGAATATAAAAGAACAGTTAAGGTTCTCAGATTAAACATTGCAGCTTATACTAATTTTTCAGATATTGAAAAATCAAGATACTTCAATCACTTTAATTAAAATATTTCCTATTTATCTATTATTTTAAATTTCGTTTCATACAAAAAATATTTATCACTAACCTGGATTGAACAGCAAATTACAAATGTTTGAAGATGATTCGAAGAATATTTTTGGGAATTCATCAAAATTAATGTTTCTTTCTTTTGAAGATGGAAGAACTGAAGATTTCTTAAGATGAAACATAACAAAAAGGATTTTGAGCATTCTTTAGATTATTTAAGAAACATTGTTTAAAACTGGATTTAAATAAAATTTAAAACAATAGATGAACATGCAAGTAACAATATTTCGTTCTGTTGTTGCTAACTTCTATTTCAAACAAATATTTTCCATTGTTTAAGTTATTTAGTCACTTATTTCGAAAACATTAGTAGATGGAACACATTTGATTTGATGAAACTGAAATAACTTTTACTAAATAAGAAATATCTTTGAAATTCCAGAAGTAAAAAGAAAGCAAAAAAGGAAAATTCGAATTTCTTGTTCAATTAAATTTAGTTCAACTGTCGAATTTTATATTATAAACAGCGGAAATGGTCTCGACAAGACTTTCTCGCGCACTCTCTAATAAAGGTTTTTTCCCAGAGAACGTCTTCAATAGCATTGGCTTACAAACAGTTACAAAATATTAACCTTTGAATGTGAATTTAGCATTTTTAGTGAATCTGTCGTGTCATCCTTGGCGAGTTAGTTGGCGATTAATCCCTGGCATACGATTAATAGTATCGGAAAATCGAATTTAGGTTTTCCCAAACCGATTGAAATAAAAATTTGACATAATACTACATTTGTAATGTCAAAATCAAATACCCTATTTGATATATTTAAGTCATCGTGACTTTGAAGTGTCGTTGTAACATGTTTCTAGAAGAACAGACTAACAGACGGTCAATCCATTGTTAGATTTAGCTCAAAATTTGATAAATGTCTAGACTATAGATGCTAATTCCATGTATCGAATTTTATCTATCTAGCTCCCTTTCTTTTTGTAGTTATCGTGTTAAATTATATTCGAACAGTCAGACAGACAGACTTCTTCTGAATGGAGTTTGCTCGAAATTTGAGAGAAATCTACAAATTTGGTTTCAAAGACCCTATAGATCAACGCGTTTTTGAAATATCTATGTCTGAAATAGATAAACAGACGGATATTTTCTAAAAATGTCAAAATCTTGAGTTCTAATTTTGAACGATTATTATATTTTTTATATGCTGCGAATATTAGAAAGCTATGAAAATTCATACGGGATTCTTACGGAAAATACATTTATGCAGAAAAAAGCTATGAAAATTCATACGGACATTTTTGAAATCCCTCTGTCATTATTTTTCTTTAAAATGATATCGAAACAATTTTGATAATTTTTTTTAATTATTATTACCAGTTATCAACCGATCTATAAGAATCACGCCTTAGAATTATTATTAAGATTTCGAAGGTTTCTGTTAAAGATCCGGCTAACAAAAAAGTACGTATCGTTCCAATAAAGATACGTTTTAAATTTTCTCAAAGGCTTGGTACTTTTTTTTTCATTTTTATTGAAAGCGCAAGGATCAATCTCCAAAGGTCTTTGAAATTCTCTTCAGATGCTTAATTTTTTAGGTACAATTCAGTTTTAACGGCGCATAAAGAAAAAATTTCGCCAAATTATAAAATTGTACTCAAGTATCAAGTTGTATAATCACATCCTATATAGTTTGACGATTGAAATAGACAAATTGGCGAAATTTTTTCTTGGAGCTTTTTGGTCACCGTTACAACCGAAAAGTACCATTTTTTAAAATTCTGATATTGATTTGTATTATTTCATTAGACGAAAGCTGATTGTGGGCAAAATTGAATGAATGAGGTAACGGAATAACGTCAATATATGAGGAGATTTCGGTACAATTTGGTTGGTGTTTGTTTGGATCCCTTCTAAATTAATTGTACTTTCTCCTTAATATTCTGAACGATTTACAGAAATTTTTAGAATCATTCAGAAAATTCTTCGGTTTAAGTGTAGTTAGTTCCCCGAGTTTGTCGCCAATATGGTAACCCAACGAAACGATCACATAGCAACCCTAATGCTGCTATGTTTACTACTTTTTGCAGTAATTGAGTTGTACATGAACTACAACTATTTTATGAAAAGTGTTAAATTAAAAATTGTAAAAAATATCAATTAAATATTTTAATTTTGTATTATAATTTAAAAAAAATTTTATTGCTAAAAAGACACTATAATGTTATTTTTAATGTAAATAAAAATAGAAAATATTTATCCTTTTGCATTACTTAACTGCCGATAAGCATTTTAGAAATCGTCTGCAATGGAATTCCTTGCTCTTTTCGTAATTCTTTTTCTGATGAGACGGTTTACTTGCTAAGTCTTTATGTCGCTAATTGTTCAAGAACGGATGTGAGCTGAATGGGATGGCAGGAAACATTTTGAATCTGCAGAATGGATGAAGGGTGAGTGGAATATATATTATATTTATTTACGAGTTGATGAAGTTGGGAAAAAGATGCTTGTTTGAAATTTTGTATGAAGAATGATTTGATTGCTTCTTCCTCTGTCCTTTTTTTTTTCTTTTGATTATGTACTGTTCCTATTATCCACACGGTCCTTATGTTCAATGTGCTAGCGAAGCCACTGGGATCGCGCTCCTGTTGCTAGCGAAGCCGTAGGATGTTTCCTTTAAGTTAAAAAATTCTGCCCGGTGCCTTCTTTAGATGCCGAAGGCATCGCATACTCTAAATTTTATTCTCTAAGCAACAGATTGGGGCAGCCGGTTTGAAAAACTTCTTTATTTGAAAACTGTTAAGATAATCAGGGATAGTAAAATTAAAAATCTCAGATAAAACAATACTTATCAGTAAAGGTCATAATTTTAATTCAGAAAGTGGTAGCGTAATTGTTTTGTAGAAATGTTTGTTTATTTTGTCCGCCATCTTTAATGGCGACTTGACATCCTTGGAGCAGAAAGTGACACACTGCTGGCGTCCTGGCACAGGAATAGAGCATCTTCCCCGTGATCTGGGCGTCCCTGGTTCGGGTATGGTTGTTCTTCTTCTTTGTTCTATCTGTGAGGAGTGTGAATGTACCCCTCTGTAAGAAGGGGTTGTGCAAACGAATACGAGGTTGAACTGAAGAATAGTGTGCCCCCGAGTTTGTCGCCAATATGGCAACCCATCGGAAGGCTCCTCTAGCAAGTTTTGTATAATACTTTTTGCAATGGTTGAGTTGTACATGAACTACAACTATATTATGAAAAATGTTAAATTAAAAAAATATCGATTAAAGATTTTAATTTTCTTTATTATAATTAAAAGTTTATTAAATACAGAAAGTTAAGCTTATAATTAAAAGTCATTTTCTTTTTTCTTTCTTTTTTTTAATGTGAATAAGAACAGAAAATATTTATTCTTTTGCAATTTTAATTGTCAGTATACGCTTTCATAAATTGTCTGCATTCTGACTTTTAAAGACAGTTTCTATGGAATTCTTAGCAGTTATCGTAATTCTTTTGGTGCTCTAACGGTTGGTTTCCTTGATAATTTGTTATATCGGCAATTGTGCAAGAATGGATGTCGGGTAAATGGGATGGAAAACAGTATTTCAAACCTGCAGATTGGATGAAAGGTGAGTGGAATATATATATATATATATATATATATATATACGAGTTGATGAAAGGAGAAGATGCGTGTTTGAAATTTTGTATGGAGAATGGTTTGATTGCATCCGTTCTTATAACGTCCTTCATTATTTCTTTTCAATTGATTATGTACTGTTCCTGTTATCTATACAGTCCTTATGTTTAATGTGCTAGCGAAGCTACTAGGTTCCCGCTCCCGCTGCAAGCAAAGCTGTAGGATGTTTTTTTTTTTAAGTTAAAAAATTCTGCCTGATACCTTCTACAGATGCCGAAGGCATCTGTAGAAAGCACCGGGGGCAGTCTGAAAAAAAAATAGTTATCAGTAAAAAGTCCTAATTATATGGTGGGAAATGGTAACCGTAACTGTTCCGCGAAAGTATTTGTTTATTTTGTCCGCCATCTTTATTGGCGACTTGGTATTGCTGGCGCAGCAAGGGGTACACTAAAATTCACTTTTGCCGAATGTGACACATGAAGTAGCTAAGTCGTATTCTTGGCCCTAGTTGGTGCTACTGGAAAAGCAAGAGACGCTCACTCGGCTTAATATTAGTGGACGTAAAGTGCCATAAGTCACAACAACAACAACAGGGGCACACTAAACTACACTTTTACAAACTCTTCTATGATAGTCCAAATTCATATCCTACAATGATCAGTTCTATATCAGTAAGAGATTTTTTTAAATGGATGCATTTCATCGGTTTGTTCGAAATGCTACATTTTTATCCATTCTTTCGAGCAAGGGCGCTCAGTTGTTGCATTTCAGATCAAACAACATTACATGAAAATAAAAATTTACTAGCTTTAACGATATTTTACTGTAATAATAATAAAAAAGCAAAATAAATCAAGAAAAAGTTATTTTTCAACCAGCAGTCACAATGTTTTAGAAATCTGCCAACACAAACAAAACGCCTATTGCCAACCATAAAAAGAAAAAAAGAAACTTTTTCAAAATACATCAACAATTATTATAATATTTGTGAGTTATTTTTAAATTAATTATTTAAAAATAAATCATAAATATGACATTTATTACTATATTACATTACATTTACTCCCATTTTTATATAATTATATTTACTCCTCTATCAGTAGCGAACGTTACTTTAGAAAGATTTGATACAAGTAATGATGCTTATTACCAAAATGATAGTAAAATTAATATAATAATATAAAATATCAATCTTAATGTTGTCTTTAAGGATTTTACCTGCTTCGAATTTCTCAAAGCTGATTTGATTTTGGATTGCACAAATGAAGAACGGGTTGAATCTCAACTAGCATAGGCGTATTGTTTAGTTTGTTTGTGTTGTATCTTCTCTTGTTTCCGTAAATTATTATAGTAGAATATATTCTAGATTCATTCTATCTACTTTGATATTAACATCATTATTCTTTATGGTAAGAGGGAGATATTTTGGTGAACGATGAATAATAGAATATTGATTTTCATATAGGGATTCGAGTTGTTTCCGAACTCTGTCAATGTTAAGCAAAGTGCGAGGAGATTATCTTATATTTATGTACAGATGTTTCGGGAATACTTTTTTTAATCCATCTAGACCTGGTTAATTCCATACACTTTTGCATTAAAAAATTCTGGATGGTGAATGATTTATTTTAGATTTAAAGAATTCTCCAGGAAGTTTGATATTTTCTCCATATAGTGTTTCTCTGCTGTTGTATATATAGTCTCATCGTGGATTGCCGTTCGTAAGCGTAAAAAACATTAGTAATACGTCATTACAACTTATATTATTATTGACTATTAAAGCAGCCTTAATTCATCCGTGGAGACCTTCTACTTACACATTAACATTACGAATGGTAAGTTGTAGCATGTGAAAATCAAATCCCTTAGTTTCTTGATAGAGTTTTAAATACGTCAGGCGAAAATTGACCACCCCGAATCGTAATTAAATGTTAGGAGTTCTAAATCTTGCTATCCAATTACTGCATAAATCTTTCGTTACTGTATCCGCCGAGTTGTTTTTAAAGGGATAGCTTTTAAGCAATTTGTATATTAACCTATAGAAGTGAAACTATTAATGTCAATCTATGGATGTGCCATTTAATAGCAGCAATGAATCTTATGTACTTCTCGTATAGTATTTCTGTATACTAAATGAGAGATATTTTATAGTCTTTCTGATGGCTTTTGATATTCTCTTAAAACATTTAATAATTTGAGTTATTTTAAATTTTTGGCACGGAATAAAGATTTTGCCGAAATGTGGACATCTTTTTTCATATTCGGACAAACAAATTTAATTTTGAAGAAATTAATTTTATTGCTGATTTAATTCCTGGATGGGATAATCCGCGAAAACTACTGAAATATTTTCATACAATTACTCTATGGTATATAATGTCTAAAACAGTGTACTAAAGTATCACTCATTAAATTCTTTTCAAATGGAAGAGGATACTGTTTAAACTCAAACTTGTAGATTTTTGCTATTTTTCAAATTCATCATTGTCCATGTTCTTTGCCAATTTAATCATAATTAATTATGGCAATTTCTTTGATTCTGAACAATATATTTGCAATTGTGCTATTTTATCCTGTAATGCTTTCAATGTCTATTTTAAATTTTGAAATGCATTGAAGTTGCCTAATTTGCGTTGGAAATGCCTTTTCGGGATACGTAAAAAAGCATAGATTAAGAACTTGAGGTCAGTATTCGCCGTGAATTTTCTTTCTTCTAGCGAATGTTTGAACCATTTAATGGACAGATAAATTCTGAGAAGCTTCTTATCATACGCATTGTAATTTTGCTATGTGAAAATAAGTTTCTTCAGATAAAATCCAATCGCCTTCCAACTTCTACTAACGTATTCCTGTAAAACTGTACCTACTGTCCAATCAGAAGCATCTGTGCATAATTAAAAGGGTAATTCTGGATTTGGGTGATATAGAAGAGCAGCATTTGCTAAATTTTACTTTAATTATTTTT
Organism: Argiope bruennichi; assembly: GCF_947563725.1. Classification (NCBI taxonomy): domain Eukaryota; kingdom Metazoa; phylum Arthropoda; class Arachnida; order Araneae; family Araneidae; genus Argiope; species Argiope bruennichi. Next base: position 64,216,920 of record NC_079152.1, on the reverse strand, counting down.
AGTAATTTATTTAAAAAGTAATCATCTTTTTAAACTGTGAAATGAACTCACTCGTTCAAGTTATTTTCCGATTATGCCGTTTCTTCGCGTGTTTTAAGCACTCATATAAAATAACGAGTACCAGATGAATTTTTCAAAAAAGGGCGACAGAAATTAATAATTTCGAAAAAAAGCGCATAGTTTATGAACATTCGCAGGCAATTTAACATTCGAAACATTTGAATATTTGTAGAAAGGGATTTGGATTCCACATCTGTAATTAGAAAGCTTAAAAATTTCAACTCATTTATTCCAAAAATAGATTTAGAAATAGATTAAGGCTTAATATATTCTAAAAATAGATTGAGACTTAATCCATATTTGGTCAATCTATCAAAAACTTAAGTTTATTTTTTTTTGGTCTTTTTCTTCAGTAATTGACGTAATCTACATATTATTCAAATACTGAAAAACTAAATTGAGTCATTATACATTAATGAATTTTTAAAAGTAGCAATTCTATTGCATAAACTGATACTCATGACATAAAATTTACAGAGGAAGAAAAGATTTACAATAACAATTTTGGCCTTGTCCTTTTTATTAATAGTGATTTGAAAATATGCTTTATACAAATCAGTTTTTCAAAATATTCTAGTATTTTTTTAAATTATGGTTGAAATCGTTTACTTGAAATGTAGAATAATGAACTCGTATTATTTGTGCATTTGAATGACGATAATCACTGCACAATAAAAAAGAACCATATTTTTTATCAACTATGTGATGAGTACTGCCCCATATGTGTTTTAGATGAACAAATAACATAATCTTCTAACATATCTTTAAATTTATATTTTGATATTTCTGATAGCTTGAAATCGAGCTGTCTAACCTTGCTATAACAGGTGGTCCTCTTGTTGTAATATAATGCTCAACATTATGTTAATATATAGATACTGATAAATTAGATTTAGTTAAATATTAAATTAAGAATTTTAATCTAAAGAACCTATACCATCATAAAAAAAACACTGTCTTCATATTACTTCGAACCAACATGTTAGTTATTTCATCAATTAATATTTTATTATGAAAATAAATTAAAATTTTAAACTTATTTAAGAAATCAACTCCTTTTATCAACTTTGGCCAATATAAACGGAAATAGAAATTCTCTTCTAAATCTTAAATTTAAGGTTGAAATTTTAGTTCCACAACAAAGAATTTCTGTTCCATTCACTGCATATAACTTAAAATCATCTATTATCGTATTAGAAGGAATCGCAGAATCGAAACGATTATTTCTTACAGATTTTAGATATTTCTTATAGATTACAGATTTTTGTTTATTATTTCTTAAAGTGTTTTATAAAAAGTTTGTTTAAGTAGAAGGTATTCATCACTAACCTGGATTAATGAGAAGATCATAAACATCAAAACATGCTGTCCAAGGAATTTAATGTAAAAAAAAATCAAAACAAAAAATGTTCCGACCACAACTTTACAAGATGGTGGAGAAAAAATGTTTTCCAAGGATGAATCTTAACAAAAATGACAACGCACATTCTTCAGATTATATTAAAAGCATTGTTCAAAACTAGATCTAAATTAAAATTTGAACAAAGAATGATCTATAAGTAACAATATTTCATTCTGTTTCAGTTAATTTCTACTATCAACAAAGTTTTTCTTTGTTTAAATTATTTTGTAAAGGGGAACTGATTAAATACATTGTTTTTATGAAATGGAAACAAATTATCAAACAGAGAATATCTAAAGAATTACGAAAAATTTATATTATAATTTATGCAACGAAAAATTTTGATCATATGAAATTGTAAAGCATATTAAATTTTATTAATTCCCTTAACAAAAAATTTTTATTATAGTGTTTTTTTTTTCGGTTAGCCAAAACTAAATCCTGCCAAGTATTAGCGATAACTCTCTTCATCAAGTCATAAAAATGAATGTTAAGGCTTTTGCATAGGAAAATACATAACACTCCTAATGGGAAATAGGATTTTCTGTTATCTCATAAGATAATTTAAAAAATTAAATACATTATCCTTCTTTAAATTGTTAAGAAATTGTTAACATACCCCATCTTAGTTACATTTTCGAATTTCTGGAATTCAACAGTATTTTAGAGGTAATAATCAAAATATTTTAACGATGAAAACATTGTTGATGGTAGAATGGGTTTCAACAAAGCATAATATTGTTACTTGTGCGTAAATTATCGTCCCAAAGCAATTAGAAGCAGTTTCTAACAATGTTTTTTTATATAATCCAAATAATGTCCAAAAGCTGTATGGTTAAAATTCATCTCTGGAAATCTTTCACGGAATTCATCTTTGGAATCATCTGTCTGGAATTCACAGGTTCTAGTCAATTTGCAGTTTCTGATAAATTATCAAAAAAAATCCCAATTAACATGTTCAGCGTATGTATAGTCTTTTTTTCTTTCAACACAGTATAATAGATTCCTTTGAATGCAACAAGATCTTGTTAAAATTAAATTTAGTTACCATAGATTTCCTACTCCTTCCAAGTTTGAAAAATCTTTTGACAGTCTTGATGATCATACTAAAATTCATTTTATATCATTATTAATATCCTATCTAAAAATTCAATAACAGTTCAAAAAGACGACGTTGATTCATTCCAGCGTATGATACCTTAGCTAACTCGAGACGTAATGTTCGCGAGACACTGGTATCAGTTTATTAAATTTATTACTTTAGTGTGTGGGGGGGGGGGCTCTTCTGTTTCATTTAACTTAACAAATAATACGAATATATTTTATACTGTAATTTCATTTTTATTATTTTCCTTTCCTTACGTGCAAATAAATTATTTCAGAAAATTTCTATTAATAAAATGAAAACAATAGTGAATTTTGAGATCAAGCATTAAACAGTCCTAAGGATTTAAAACAACTTTGTTTATTTTTTTTAAAAAAAGCTGGAACTTCTCAACAAAAGAAACAATTGATTCTTAATTGAACATCTCGATACAATTTTCACACACATTAATAAAGAAAGCTCTTTCGCAAATAACTGACATCAATATAGTAAAATCTTTCATCATGCAAAAGTAGTATCAATTCAGATTCTAAAAGAAAAAATCTGAAGCCTAATTACTTATTCAATACGAGTCTCAAAAAATATAACTTAGTTAAAAATGAGAGAAATCATTTAAAATCTACCTCTTTGTTATAATTAAAAATAAGGTTTAAGCGTTTGTCAACAACTCAAAAGAAAGCAATTTTTTAAACTGTGATATCGGCACTCATTCTCTTGTATGTTGACGATTGCTAAACGTCCATGTGCATTGTGATTTAAGATACAAAAGTGAATTGTCTCTTATACTACGTATTTATTTGCGATTAAGAAAATAAAATATATATATATATATATATTTCAAATCTTTTTCAAAAACCAAAGTCGTAAACGAAAGTGGAAAACAAATTATTAAAATTTATTCCTTTTTTCCTCTTCTGTATTTACGTACTCGTAATATGATTTAAAACTGAATAAAAATCAATTTTCTATAGTTTTCGGAGTTTACAAATTTACTTTTTACATGATTCCATTGCTGTATTTGTTCAGCTTTATTTTTTTAAGAATATTTCTTAAAATGTCAAAGTTAGAGTTTGCTCTGGTCGTTCCTCGGAAACGAAGCTTTTAAATAAATTGAAAGCGAATTCAGGACAGGATGTTAAATAAAATTTGTATGCGGTGCTTATTATTTCACCTTTTCTACCTTATTTCTATTTAAATGACACATTGTTTCTAGGGAATGATTCATATTTAAATTATCTCTGTTATAATATGGGGCAAATGCTTAATTGCCTCAGTGTTAGTCGCATAACGTGAATAAAATAGCAAGAAAAAAATAGCATAGAATGTCAACATAATATAAATGCCCTAAAGAAAAGAAAATGACAGTAGTTTTAGAGATGGGTCTTAAGTATATGATGATTCCAGTATTTGCAGTATTGGTTCATTAATACTGAACAATAAATGCTTACATTAAATACAAGCTTGATTAGTTTTAAATAAAAGATAAATGTTAACGCCTTTTTCATTATAAAATTTGTATACAAAGTGAGAAACTTCAATGTCATTTTCCTCAATCCCGCATTTTGTGCTTATTCTTATACTTGGCTTATATTGTTCAATGATAGGCTATGCAAAAAAGTAATTAAAATTTGTCTATGCTTGCATCACTAATTTTTATTTCGGTACTTTTACATTAACTGAGTACAATTAGCGAATTTTATTATCAACCGAATGCGATTGACTTGATTAGTTACGAAAGAGACTATTAACGTGTGATACGTTGCGATTAATCCGTGGAATGCGATTAAAACACGAATAATTTTTGTTGCCACTCCTAATAAGTTTTATACTTCCTGTTTATTTTCATTTTAGAGTTTGCGTTGTATCTCATTCTATTTTGGAATCTGGCAATCCAATTTACTAATTTAAATAGAATATGCTGTGTTTGCTTTAAGGAAAGAATTTTTACGTTACGTTATTTCATCTCTTTAATGTACGGATCACTTGATCAATTTAAGTCTACTTCTTCTGTAAATACTCTGATCAGTTTCTATCATCATTATGTAAATAGCCTCTTGAAATTCTCTGTCTTGTATTCTGAAAAAATAAACTGATTTCAAACCGAAAGTAGAGTTCCGAATCATAACACTTTTATTCCTACTGTAGCAATAATTAATCAAATCTATATAATATCTGTATACTTATGAAATGGTGCAGTTATCAGATTTTATAAATAAAAACTGCGAGTATTAGGTACTATTCTTCATGAAATCGGTACAATTCGGTTTTAACGTCGACCGAAAAGCGCAAAGAAAACATTTCGCCAAATTATAAAAATATACTCAAGTGCATTATTAGTTATCATGAAAAATTTTGAATGTGCGAATTGTCGAATTGTCGGTCGCCGTTACAACCGACAAGTACCGAAAAATCTCATTGCCATATATCCAGAATATTTTCTGAAATGATACTTCGCTGCTCTTTTATTTTTTAATTTATTGACAGAACTTAATTTTTTCTGTACGAGAGATAATTTAGAAGAAATGTATTGTAGCAAAATTGGCGACTCTTTCATCAGCCTTTATGATAACCAACTTCAAAACGTAATTGCCTTCTTAAATCTAATTTCAAAATTTTGAGACGAATCGCTTGAAATATTTGAAATTTGACAATGGTAGTGGTTATCGAGAATTACCAAAAGCAAGATGGCTGTTATGTAATATTGTCAGCGAGTGGAACAGTTGGCTTGCATTGGGAAAATTAGTCTTCAGTATTTTTTGATTTCAATTCAACATAAGCCTATTCTGCCACAAAAATTAATGAATTAAATATAATTTATTCAGAGGACTTGTTGTTTTAAGACTGTTTTGGGTTGATCATCCAAAATAGTCTTAAACAAATGCATGATCATTCCAGTATTTAGCGGAATGATTATCCCTGTCTCGCTGAAGCCAAGAAAATATGAGTTGAACTAACATTCAGTTTCTGCCCTATATGTTTCTCTGTATCTTGATATTTCGAAAAACTCCAGAAACAAAATGAAGTTAAGTTAGGGTAAGAAATAATATATATTCAATGCATAAGCTTTTTGTCTCCAAAACAATTCAAAGTAAAATGAATCCAAAATCTTTCCGTTAAATTAGAAACCATCAAAAAAACTGCTTAATTATGAAATGAAAAATAACTTTGTAGCTTTTATGTGGAAAAGCAACGTCCTGTATGTCACTAAATCATACCAAATATCATAGGGCCAAACAGTTTCTGAACACAAGATCATTACAACCAAAACCAAGAATAACGAACGCTGTTAGTGCTAACTCGACTTGACATGCCATGGAAAAGAGGATGAGAAGCTATTAAATTTGAAACAAATTATGGCTGAGAAATATCCGCCTATCATTAAGCTTCAGCAGTAAAGCTTATAATACAATTCAGGAACAGAATTACAAATATTCATTTGTCAGGATTGTGTATATTGCTATTAAAAAAACAGTGAATTAGTGCATTAAATCAACCGAGTTTTAGTATTATCTCTTGGTACATAGTATAGAGATATTCAGATAATCTTATAATTCCAATGTCAGCAAAATTTAACCAATTTGAATAAATTCAATTCACGCGCAAATCCTCCATTTGAGAAATTAGAAATAAAAAGCTACCAGAACATTAAATTTCTTTTATTTTTGACGTAAACGGGTGAGACTTTAAGAACACTGTATTGTCACCACACTAAAAGTTTTAAGAGATAACTCTTAAATTTAGCGATAAAGAAATCCTTGAACAAAATAAAAGGATACAAAAGCGCCACTGTGAATCTAATTGACAATGAAATTTGCATTTTAATAAATCACTTAGTTTTAATTCAATCAACCAATGCAGTCAATTCCCATTAGAGAAATGAATGACCAAAAAGCTTTTAACAATGGGAAGTTCTTTGTTGTTAAAAGAATTAACTATAACAAATAATAGCATTGTTATCTGTAGTTCGCTTATTATTCTATATTTTATTTAGAAACAATTAACAACAGCAATTACAATAGAACAATAAACACACAAAAAATTAACAATATGTTTTAAAAACAATATATTTCACATAATCTAAGGAATGCCCAAAACCGTTACTGTTAAGATTCCTCATCAGAAAGCATCTTAACTTCTACATCTTGAGGAATCGCAGGCGGAATATTTTGAGCTGTGATTAATTCAGTAGAATTTCCTGATTTTAAAATGTTTATGACAATCTCTTTAATCGAGGTAAGTAATGAATATCTTCTGTATACTCTAAAACTTCTGCAAAATTCAATAAAAATCAATAAAAATAAAAACCTGCTGACTTTATTCTTTCTTCGGATTATGAATGGTAAATGTGAACGTAGATGTTTAATGTAGGAGTCTTGTTTTAAATTGCTTTTTCATCTTCATTGAAAATTTTAGTTTTTATGAAATAAAATAAGATAACAATCAAAGCAGCCGGAAGTAATTAAATAATTAATTTAATTACTTATTTAATTAATTCCGGCTTTAATTAAATTAATTAATTCCGGTTTAAATAATAATTAATTTAATTATTATTTAATTCAATAATTAAAGCAGCCAGAAGGCGAATATCTTGGCTTGGATATTCGCCTTCTGGCTGCTTTACCAAAGTATCCTGGCTTTTAGCTTGATTTTTGTGAATAAGCATAAGAGAGAAAAAAAGGAAACAAAAGTAGAATTACAATTTTGTTTCCAACTTATGCAATTTTATTTACTATCAAGACTTAATACAACATGAGATACGTATCGTCATATTACGAATCTTACAACTAAATTTTTTTTTTTTTTTAATTTTTGTAAGACTCATGAAAAAGCGAAGTATTTTGTACGTTGATGCAATATAAAATACTTGATCTTTATCTCGTGCTTTATATATCTGTTAAAACATCATGAGCAATTGATTTTGTTATGACTTCACTTAGAACATTATTATGCCGAGTTTACATATACCGGCCAGTTATAAGAAGGTCAGTAAGCAGCGTATGCGTAGAAAGGCTGAAAGTTGCTGTTCGGTCGATAATAAGTAATTGTCCCGACAAGACAACATGCTGCTGCATTGTATTTTTTTTTCCCCCCTTGCTGCGCATGCGTTTTAGAATTTGACATTTTTTTCGGGGGGGGGGAGAAAATGGATCACTTATCATAGATTAAATCCGACGTTTTTTGTTGTTTGATCTTTCTGATGCAAAATTGTGTGTGGGGGGGTCCACTTTATTTGCCATTTCTTTTTTATAGTTTTCTAAATTTAGGTATATTGAACCTTTTTTGTTTATTTTACTATGTTTCTTTGAGTAAATATCCACCATTATAATACGATACGTACTGAAAAAGAAAAATACAGGGATGCCAAAACGGCAATTTGTAGCCAAGCATGGAATGCCTGAATCTATCTTATGAAATTGTGGCAAGCCTAAATCAGTCTCTTTCTGCGCATGCGCTGCCTATTGGTCGTCTTATAATTGGCCGAGTGTAAACCCGTCATTACTCTAAATGAAGTTAAAATACGTCAAATGAAAACATCTGGTATATAAAATTAAAGCATTTAAAATCCGGCTGAAGATAACATTATACTGTTATTGTTCAGTCATGATATCTACCATTAAGAATGCTGCTTTTTAGAATAACTTAAACTTCTTCAATTATTCAGTCAATGATTTTGATATTTTTTGGAAAGATTTTTGCTAAACTTTTAATATTTTGGTGATATGTCTGTATTTTGAAGATAATCCTATCGTTAAAATACAGACATGTTATCAGAAATCCATATTATAATCCTAGGTTAAAAAAAAAAACATTTCAGAGAAACTAATAATGAAACCAAAGTACTAAGTTAAAATTCAGGTTTAATTGAATACTGTGTAATGAAACTTTAATTTCAGTTGACAGAATAATTCCAAGAATTTATTGATGAATCCGTAAAATCAAAATAAAAAAATCATTATAATTTTAGAAAACCTGAAAGGGGAGAGCAAACTTTCCTATATAGATATGTTATCTCTGACATACATAAAGGACAGTACAGATGTTATCATTTTATACATAAACCGTAATCATAATTAATATCTCAACATTATACATTTATAAGGTGTATCACGTCTCAAGAATGTATATAATTATGTTCTGTATTATCTGTTAAATATTAGATATTTGATACAAACATATATATGCCTGTTACAAAACATCCCTTGATTTGTACTGCAATCAGCTGCTTTTCAAGCAACTAGATTAACTTCAATAAAGAAGTAAAGATGAAAAAAAGATGATCCTTAGGAAAAAATTTTAAACTTCTTATTTATTTTTCAATGTTGACAAAAAATTACTAACAAATTTACGGCTCTCTGTGGAGGATGTTATATTTGTGAGTGTTTCAACGATGGAAGTTTTGCGCGTGGATGTATAGCTTGATAACAATCCATGCAAAATCAATCAAAATCAAAATACACTGATGCCAAAAAGTTAAATATCAATCATGAACGATAAAAAATATAATTGAAAATATTGATGAATTTGTTCGAAATAATCTATAATCTGTAGAAAATTAAAATTTGTTTTTTCGTAAAGCATTTCAATCAACATCTTCATGCTTGCTTCATGCTTCACACATCAGAACGCAGATAAACAATCCTGAAATGTTTTAAACTATTCATGTACGAAGGAATATACTCCACTATTAAGAAAAACGAATGACACCACAAAGATAGTAGCTAGACAATTTTATGAAATGAAAAATTATTCAAATGTTCGAATCCGAATGATCACAAAGTGAAATGTCTCGAATTCCGAATGTGCCTCTATGTGCGATTTTAAGGCAGTATCAAAGAGATGAATATATTAATCTATCAATCGTTAACAGGTTAATTCATCAATCATTAACAGATGTGTAAGAGTCACGACTGTCCGCTGGCACAGATGTCTGACAATAATTGTGCGATATTAGAGGAACAGTTGTGCCAGAATGTTAATTTAACTCTCACAACCGCCGCAGAAGTACAAATTTCCATACAAAGAGTTTACAAGAGAATCATGTTGATCTCTCAAGAGTTTACAAGACCAAATATCTGGATTCCTATCAATATCACGCATAAACTTCTTCGATTAAATTGAAGTTTGAAGCATCAGTACTGAAGTTTGGAACAGTGTACCAATGTGACGTTCAGTGGCAGGTATCGCTTTAGTCTAAACACTGGTTTTCATCGGCTAATGATATGACGAGAAAGTGGAACTTATGCTTACTAGGGAAACATCACAGAAAGACATCGTTTTCCGCGTTGTACACAGACATCATGCTGGAAGGCTGAAGGGACTTCTATATCTTTGAGACGGGATATGTGACTGCTAAAATCTACAGAAATAAAAACTTATATTTGCTTATTTCATAGTGCTGCCGGTCCTAGCTTCATACAGTTGGATGCTAATGCGTGTTGTCAACTTTCATACCTGATAGATGACTCTTTGAAACTGAAAGCATCCAACGCATGAAACGTTCTACTCAAACACCTAACCTGAATCTTATGTAGAATATATGAAATATGCATGAGAGACAAGACTTGCAGTTCTTCCTCATTCTCCAAAAGTAAACATCGTGACTTTAGAATTCCTCGAGTCTGCAACTCACCCACAATCCCATAGCAAGTATAGAAAACCGTTGCGCAGCTGCCGGGCTATCTAATACGACCACACACGTCTTTAAACTAGGGAATCGCTTCTTTGTTTTTCAATTAAAATGTGAACTCCTCTTTTACCCCATTTTTCTTTTAAACTGTTTCTTAGAATTATAAAATTCATTATTGTCATTCTTTCGTATTGTTTTTTTTATAATAGTTTTATCTTCCCGTGTCGTATTTCTGGTCATTCAGGCAGACTACCTTCAATATTCACATAATTATGTATCAATGCAATATACTTAAAAATGTGCATACATAAGTGTTTATAGAAAATTTCATGGTAAAGAAAACGTCGCCAGTTAACTTGTGCTTAGTATATATGGTTATATTCATCAATGCACATAACTCTTGACTGCCAAGTTAATTCACCGATTTTTTAAGTAAGCTTTATACAGATGCTGTTTACGAAATGTTGAGTAATTTTGTTTCCTTCGTAATGTTACAAACCTGTAATTTTGCTTCCCAGCACGACTAGTATCACTGTAAGAAAGACCGTTGTACGATCTGTCCTGTGCGTGCTGAGCTTGGCGACTAAATGGATCATACTGGAAAGTTCGAGAACTTTCACGATCCATCCACTAAGAACGGAGATACACCCAGATACGCCCTGCTTGGTCTGGAAGATTCTAGCTCCGCCTCCCGGAGCTATATAAAACAGGCACTCTCAAGTTGCGAGGAAGTGGTGTGTGAGAGTAGTCGGAGTCACCGACAAGTAAAAGATTTTAGAGGATTAGACAGCAAGCAAGCTGCTGAACTAGGGATAAAATGTGCTGCGTTATTACGATTGATTGGCAAAATTTGTAGAAAAAAAAATTTGTTACAGTATTATTACAAACATCACTTAAAGAACAAGCACATCTGAAATACTAAATTTTGGTTTTGTTTAATATATATATTTTTATAATAATTTTTTTAGCATTTGGGTAGAAACTGAATGCATTCTGTACCAAACTCAGCCAAGGAACAAAAATGACAGAAACCATTATTTCTACTCGAATGATCCATAAATTCCATTCACAATCACTTCTTGAAACCCAAACTTCTTTAAGTAGCCCCATAATTCCCGCAGACTCCATTTTCGTAACGAGAATGGAGACCGTTTCCACAGAACTTTCGCAACCTATTCATTACCTAGATCTACAATTAATTAGAGGGACATCAGTCTCATCCACCGAGCTGTTCTGCCCTTTTCATCGCCGGCCACGAAACGACCCGTTTAATAGATTAATCCAATTTCTCCTCAGCCACTATTGGTTTATGTCTTCAATTTATAAAAAGGTTTATCTTTTCAACAGTTGGTTGAAATCCGATAAATCTTAGATGTCGTCTGCTTTCACCTTTGTTTGGAATGATGGAAACCGGCAAGTGACTGTTGTCTAACAGATAAACTGAGCAAAAACTGAATTCATGTAATAAAATATTCTGATGTTTTTGATTGCTTTTGGAAATAGGAATTTTTATTTATTAAATATATACAATGTCCCAAAACAAGGATTCAAACAGGTATTTATTTCCTTAATATTGCTTAGACGTATACTTCCAATTACAAAGCATCATTAAAAACAGGACAGTTGTACGGAAAAAGTATGTTCAATAAGTTAATTATAAAAAGTCTTAAAAAATAAAGTTTTATAGAGTTTCTAAAGGATATAAGTGTCACTTAGAGTTTATCTTACTGTCATCTACAGGCACACAGATTTTAAGGCTTTTACCAACCAAAATTGTAAATATATGAATATTCTAAATAAAAAAACGATAAGTATAAATGAAGACAATTATTTTAGAAATCAAATTCATTTCATACAGAAAAATAAATATTTGGCTATATAAACGTAAGAAATATGCAGACATTTTTAAATTAATTTATCTCACTTAAAAAGAAAACTCATATAATATTTTTCAATCTCTTGCAAGCATCTCTAAATATTAAGTTGTTTTGTTTTTGTTTTGCCCCTTCAAAAAAAAAGAGAGAGAGAAAGAGAATATATTTATTTTGCAACTTTATAAATAATTAAATACAGTAAACACTTTTAATAATGATAATTTTGACATTTTTTGACAAATTAAAGAATGTACTCCCCCCCCCTCCCCTTTCATATGCAAAATTATGTAAGACTTTTGTTTGTTTGTTTTTTCAAAAATGTAATAAATTGTAACAGATGTATTTTAGGATCAAATACGACGCCTCAGGAAAATCCTGCTGTGCCTTAGGTTATCCTGGCGCATAACATGTTATTTTGACGGCTATTTTGTTATATTTCGACCGTCATAATTTTCAACCTCGGTTAGATGACGTGAAGGACACTTGAATTGGTGTTTCCCTCCTCAAATTCCCCAAAACGGCCACATTTTGCCTACGATGTCAAATTTTACCATGCTTCAAACCTCAAAGATAATAGATTTGTAATGAAACCGACTTTCAAAATCAGAACTCTCCATTCCGAAGCCGAGATATTACTATGCTACCGCAGCTCTCGTAAAATTGTAAAATGTATGCTTTCGAAAAATTATGAACAGATTATATATTGAATAAAAGTGATGTCATACAGGGTTAAATATTACAAATATACTTATATCTCATTATTTCATTCGTAAATTAATAGTGTGTAATTATGTAATTTCAATGTCCTTGTTTAATGCATCATATCAATGCGTGTCTGCAGAAATAGGTATGTAAAAAAAAATCTTAAACATAATGTTTAATGGCCCTAACAAATTTTTTCTTAAAGAATTTTATCTTCTTTCATGATTCATAAATTTCGACTACATGAAGGCATGTCTTGTTCGATTTGAATCCAATGCTTCGAAGTTACTAGAAACTGCAAAACAAAAAAGTAAGAAATTTCCACATTTTACAGGACTTCAATGTCTCAGGAAAACATTTCCGAAAGTTTTAAGAATAATCGATTCACTATTACTTTCAGTTACGTATCTCTTTAAAGCCAAGATAATGCGATGAATCCCAATTTCTTCCACGAGACGAATATTTCAAAAGCACAATAACAGCTTTCCATCCAAGTTTATTTCATAACAAGTCTTTGAAATTACTGCAAGGAAAATCTTCTTGGATATGTTAGATTGATACGTATACCTCAGAGTGCTCGAGAAAATCCTTTTATTTCCCATCGCTTGGCGAAAAGTCTGAAAAGTTATATAAAAAGACAGAGTGAATGATCTGATAAATCTGCTAGATTTATCAATATTGAATAAGAATACTCAGAATATTTATAATATACATAGAGAGAGACGACATAGAAAGGGTGAATGGTTTCAGGGGATTTCAAATAAAATTTGTATTTCTTTTTATCATTGAATATTTATATAAAAAGAAGAAAATTATTTTAGAGACATTTCTCTCTTTTTTATGCTCATTATAATTGTAGAATTCTTTCAATTTAAAGGCTGATCGTTTCTCAAATTGACTGTAATCATAACCTTTTTACTATTCTACTTAAATATCGCATTTCATTCACAGTAATGCCGGGTTTACACTCGGCCTGTTGTAAGACGGTCAGTAGGCAGCGCATGCGCAGAAAGGACTGCTGCTTGCCACACTTTCATAAGACAGATTCAGTCATTCCATGCTTGGCTATAAATTGCCATTTTGGCGTCCCTGCATTTTTCTTTCTCAGTACGTATCGTATTATAATGGTGGATATTTACCCAAAGAAACATAGTAAAATAAAGAGAAAAAAAAAGGTCAACATACCTAAATTTAAAAAACTATAGAAAAAAATGGCAAATAAAATGAAAAAAAATAGCACACACACACAACCTCGCATCAGAAAGAACAAAAAGCAATAAATGTCGGAATTAATCTATAAGTTATCAATTTTTCACGCCAAAAAAAAAACCACCAAATTCTGCAAACGTATGAGCAGAAAGAAAAATATATAGTACAGCAGCATTTGTTGTCCCATCAGGACAATTACTTGCCATCGACCGAACAGCATTTTTTAGACTTTCTACACACGCGCTGCCACTGACCGAGTGTAAACCCGGTATAAGATCTAACCAGAAAACAGGACATAAGATGACTTTTCACTATATTAATTGTGATGTCGGTCTTTCTTTAAAATTAATGTTTTAATATTAATAGAGTGCCCATGCATTTATAATACCTATCTCAAAATTCTCAGTATCATTTAAAATTAACCATTTATCATAATAGAAATTTTATTCCAGTTTTCCAAAATACAATTTATTCTCTAAAAAATGACAGCTAATTGAGAGTTTTTACAATTTTTCTTCTAATAGCTTGAAACAAACGAATTTAACTCTCTCAAATGACAATCCTTTCTCATCAGCAGTAGGGGGGGGGGGATTACGATCACATTATCACAAGATATTTTTCTCTTAGAACTGAAATTAAAACTTAAGATAAAATAATCCAACGATTAATTAATTAACCAACAAAAAAAATATTAGATCACATTTACTGAATTGAAAAATGGCGATGAAGGTTTCAGATCATGTTTATGGCTTCATGAATTATTTTTTGCTCACAAATATTAAAACATCAAATATTTGTGATCTTGCAATCTCCATTCAATCTATATCCAGAATTTAAGAATGATTATAAAAGAGGAGAATAGAAAATTAATGCCTTAAGGAATGTCATCAGAACATATATATATATATATATATATATATATATATATATATATATATATATATATATATATATATATATATATATATATATATATATATATATATATACACTAGCTATTACCCGCGACTTCATTCGTGTGGTAATTTTGATGTGTATGTTCGAGAACTGATGGTCTGATCAAATAGTGCTGTTCATCATTATAGTGCTGTTGAAAGCAGTCTGTTATGATATAATCAAGAAACTTGTAACTGATTGAGAAAGATCTACAGGAAAATTTCAACATTTATTTTTATTCTAATACCACAATGTATACAGCACTAAGCCCTGGTTTGGCCCTGGGATCGTCATTGTAAAAACCAATTTTAAGGGAAATTGCAATCTCTTGAAACAAAATGGCAAGATGTTTGGAATAACACACATGCGGGGAATTAAAACGCTGTCTCCTTTAGCAGCTCCTGTAATAATGGTAGCTTTTATAATATTACTGCCAAGCTCTCTGATACGAAGCCTGGTGCCGTTGCACAGTCTTTGTGCATCAAGATTTCGCATCAGCAGAGCTCAAACGCCAAATTTAAGCTCCAGCTTATGAGAAGATACACCTGTTAACTCTGACGAGTTGAGAAATTCAACGGGGTAAGCAGTATTATCGTCATTAGCCATCACAGTTTCTATGGATGTGTATAGTTTTGAATTTCCAACGATCATATCTAATTTTTTTTTTTTTTTTTTGTTTATTTTATTGACTTATTTGTTCTTTGGCGACAGTACTGCCCTTTTACGCAGTCATTCTTCATTATTTATATTAATCTCCGAATTGGAAAAAACTTTCATGATAAGTTCATCTTCTGTAGCCACTGGATAATAAAATTCTTCTGAAAATAGAATTATTCCATCTGCATCTGTTTCTAGACGATCCTCTCCACAACCACCTGATTCATGGTCGTTGTACAGTTGGACGTGCATGTTGCACATAAGATGGAGCTTTTCAGTCCTAGACCACAGAGGCGACGCCTTGAGAAATGCGTTTATTTCATCCGCCGGTGTGGCCCTCTCAATAATTGGCAGAGTCTGTCTAAAATCGCCTGTGCGCAAAACGACAACGCCGCCCATCATCGCCTGGTTGCCGCGGATGTCCTGCAGGTTGTGATTTAATGCCTCTAATGCATGCTTGTGTAACATTGTGCACTCGTCCCTCGTATTAATATGCACTAATGCAAAGGAACTCCCCACCCACGGTTTATGGTGATGGTGCATATTGGGATATCTTCGCTTGCAAGATTAAACGGCAATTTGAAAACGGAATGTGCAGTCCGGCCACCATTAATCAAAGTTGCAGCAATGCGCGAGGAAGCTACAGCCAGAGCTATGCAGTCCTTGCGGAGTTGGGCTAGCAGAGATTCAGCACACTTACCCGTACCTCCTGGTGCGTCAAGAAAGAATAATCCCTCCTCCCCACTATTACTCGGTGCAGAATCGTTTCGTTGACTTGACGCTACTTGGGAAGTAATCATAGTGTCATTTCATTAAACTGCACTTCTAAGACCGCGGTGTCGTAGTTTAGCTCCTTCACAATTTCGCTTGATAATACCCCTCTTCGCTGCGGTGTGGGTAGGCCGAAATCAGCTAGACATTTTCCAGATATGGAAATCATTTTAACCTCAATCAATACCAAAGTTCCATTAATGATTAGGTCATTGTGAGTGCCCTCCAGCCTAAGCACGATATTTTCTTATAAAGCGTCCTTGTATGTATCCCACAGCTGAAGGGGGTTTGACAGTCCGCAAGTGCTCACTAAAATTGCAAACAGGTCTTCTAGTTACTTTCTTAGCCCGAGCTTTATTACTCCTCTTCGAAAGATTAGATTTGCGTTCTCTGAATATTTCGAAAAAGTAGCAAATAATAACAAATTTTAAAAAAATTAAAACTAACCTAAAAAAAAACGATGTACTTAAAACTATAAATGAATTTATTAAAAGTATATAATAAAACAAAATAGAAAATCAAGTCCGTATTTCTTTAAAATCAAGTCAAGTCTATTTTATTTATCGATCGAGTTTGAGATAGTTACAACAGTATAATTTACATAATTTTTAAACTTTCAATTAAAATGAAAATATAGTTGTCAACAATCAGAACACACTGCACATGCGTGAATTTTCAACACCAGTTAGGGTAACGCAATGCAGATTAGAAATTTTCATTTCCTTTATTCTGCTTTATTTTAATTTAAAAGTGCTTCAGAATGAATCCGAAAGATCGATTAATTAACAATTTTTAATTTTAAATGCATCAAACACTAAGAAAATGAACAGAATCCTTCCAAATAATCGATCGAAAATATATTAAGCCTAGCCTCTTTAACGTGGGAAAAAAAACAAATGAAGCCCTACTCATTTGGGGGCGGGGAAATGAAGACTTTTGGCGGGAAAGTTATTTTTTAATTAATAAAAAATTAACCACTCAATTAATCCCAAACAAATAGTAGCCTATGTCCTATTCCAGACTATAATCTATCTCTGTGCTAAATTTCATCCAATTCCGTTCAGCCGTTCTGGCGTGATTGACTAACAAACATCCATCTATCCATCCAAACTTCCACATTTATAATAGTATATATATATATATATATATATATTAAATTGAGCTCTCGAATAATATTATTAATATATATATATATATATATATATTATAAATATCATGGAGGTGAGAAAAAATAATGCCATACCTAAGGCTCCATTTATAGTTACTAAATCACTAACAACGATCGGTGGCGAAAACATTCTACTATGCCCTCGGGTACATGCTATCCTAGATACGCCATTGATTGAAAAGCAAAATGTCAGTACTTATTTTACCTCAGATATTAATTCTGCAAAACATTAACCATTTTCTATATTTCTCTTCCAAAAAAAAAATAATAAATAAATATAAATCTACTATCGCAAATTTCAAGTGTTTTATATATATATATATATATATATATATATATATATATATATATATATATATATATATATATAATTTTTTCAAATTTACATTTTCAATTTTTCTAGCTGGCAAACAAAGTTTTGAGCTCGACCGATTTTGAGATGGAAAAAAAAAAAAAAAAAAAACATCGTTTTTCTAAATATTGACGCATGCGTAATCTAGTCTCGTGATTGTTTCACCCCGGTTTAAATTGGTTAATGAGTTAAATTAATTAAGACAATTCGTAAGAATTCAGAGAATGTATAATTTGGAAATCAAGTTGTAACTTTAGTTGGCGATAAATCGCCAAATGTGACAACCTTCTGCATTATTTTCTAATAACCTTATTTTAATTAGTTGAAATTACCCCTGAACCAACAATCTTTATCGATTAAACAAACAATGTTTTAACTTGTTTGATTTGTTTCTAAAAAATGTTGCGCGAGTTAGGCAATAACACTGTAATTTCCAAGGGAAATACTACAACAGCAGACGATAGATAATTCAAAAGCTATACAGTGAAACCCGACTCCAAAATAAAACTACATTAGCAGACGATAGATAATGGAAAAACTATACTGTGAAAGCCAACACCAAAATAAAACTACATTAGGAGACGATAGATACTTCAAAAGCTATTATTTTGAAAGCCGACTCCAAAATAAAAAAACGGATAAATCGCCTGTTTGTTGCCTACGCATTTTGAGACTTCAATAATTTGTTGCCTTCAAATTGCTTCAAAAGCCTCAAGCCAAAACAACATCATGTTCTCGCATGATAAAAATATGAAATCTTTTATAATTTTGCTTTTTTGCTTATAATCTTGCCATTTTGCTTTTAACAGATCATTTTTTCTTTTCATGCATTGTCATATCCATACATTTTATAATCATTAAAATAAAGTATCTTCAGGATTTTGAATTCCAACATTTTTATCTTCCTTACTCCAAAAAGGAAAACTACATCTATTTCTTTAATAATATTTAAGACATCTCCTATCTGGGCATTTTTAAACAATATAATGATAATTAAAATGAAATGACCTAGATGAATGAAATTTAGCATGCAATGTTGATATTCAAATGAAAGACATTTACCAAATTATGAATCAAATCCACTAATGGGTTGCTTTTTTTCCCCTATTTTTCCCCCTTTAATAAAAAGAACAAAAAGTTACTCTTTTTAAAATTCTTTAATATCTCAGTTATCATTCATATTGACTTCATGCGCATTAATTATTTAATTATCTACTAGTTTTCACTCGTATTACATGCATTTTGCAACATTTATTTATCTACACATTGCCCCTCCAGTTACATTAGAAAAATATAAAGCACATTTTTATGCCTTCACGGCCACAAAAAAAAAATGTATTTTATAATAAATTTTTGAAATAATGTATTGAAAAATCGAGCCAAAATCTTCAAATAGACAATCTTTTGAATTTCAAAATAGCAGCTGCATTTCTTTAAATTTCTTTTAAATTTTTTCAATTAAATCATGAAATTATGTCAGTGAGAGGTAACCTCCCGAAATTGTTCTCGCATATCACTTCCTTTTGCATAAAAGTTTTAAACCCTTGCGCAAAGCCATATTCACTACAAGTGCTCAAATCTTTAGTTTCAGAGCCCCGCAAATGAGCGCTTTGTGCTTCAGCAGCAGTATGCCTTTTGGAATACTGGTTTTCGATCGATTGAAACTGAAACTGGATGCAGAACTATAAATTTAGTAACAAGATCACGTGACAATCTCATTTATCTAAGTCGCTGCGCCTTTGAGCAATCGAATTTATATGCTACACAGAGGGTTAACATGTTCACAGATTTGATTCAAAATTTGACATGAGAAAGATGTGTGCAGGTTTGAGACGCGTGAGGATAGAACCTGGAACCTTTAGGTTAGCAGTCCAGTAACGATACGATTTTGCTAAAACAGCTGTTCAAGCAGAAGCGCTGTTACTGGCTTATATGCGATTCACCACAGATGCAACGAATTTCGTATATCCAGCTCGCTATTTTTCGTAGATATCATCTTCTCTTTTACTCAGATAGCTTGTAGTGTCCTCTATGTTTTCCTCTTCATCTTATTTTTAATTTCTATACATTTTAAACATCCGTTCATCAGAAGGTTGCGTGTTCAGATCACGTCCGGGTCACCAATGTGCTAGTTTGAGGTTCGAACTCGCAACAGTAGGGTTCATAGCCGAGTAATATAACCACTAGACAAAAATAATCACTCTTGTCCAGAAGTTATCATCTGAATTATGATGTTACCACCACAAGCCGACATACTATAGACTTCTTCTAAACGGATTTCGTTCAAATTTTTATAGAAATCTACAAATTCGGTGTAAAGGGCACGTGTCAATTTTCATTCATCTAGCTAAAAAGTTTTTGAGTTATTTTATTCACAGACAAACAGACATAATTTCAAAAATGTGTTTTTCAATGTAAAGGATGCATGAAGCGTGGAGATTCGACAAAATATTGAGGTCGAATTTTTCTGACGATTACTAGTTCAATGTATTCTTCGTATACCAAGAAGCAAAAAAGATAGTGACGTACCATCACAGTGAAAGATAATGATTAAAAGTATGTCAGTTAATATCTAACGCGAATCTTTGTTTGCATAAAGACAGGTACAATCATTTCTGTTCACGTCAGAAATGACGTCTTTGTGCGCAAATATAAGAAGCCATTAAAAATGAAAATAAGAAGAAAAAAAATAGAACCAAGAACTATGAGAAGAGGGAAAATAAAAAAAAAAAAAGCGATAAATAGGTGAACAAAAGATTGAAAAGGATTCCAACAATCAACTCACACAATGCAATCAAAATCCCGTAAAAATTAATTTCTGCACTTCGACAATTCCTTTATCCGATTTCTGCTTTGCTAGAGAAGCTAAATTTAGCTTAAATATCTTCTGGCAAGAGAGAATTTTTACTGCTCAGAATTACAAAGCATAGAAGTCTGTTGGTGAATTCATTAGAATAATAAAAGGAGCGTTTCAAATATTTCTCTCTTTAAAGTTTGCCGCGAAACTAAAATGTATTTATAAGATTTCGGGCATTCAAGAAGTCTTGTTGAATAAAATACAAATCTCTTTTATCGAACCATTATCAAAATTTTTTATAAGTTGAATTTTATTCTCAGGAATTTTGGAACAGAAAATAGTGTCTAGTATATATCGAAAAAAAATATATTCATATAAAAAATTATGTACACTTTTTGCAGTAAAAAGACATTTAGGGATTTCACTGTAAGGAGAAAGTAAATAAGAAAGATTCTTATTGCAATTGTAACTCTCGATAGACAAAAGGATGTTCAGGAAAATAAACAATAAACACTTGCAGAAGAAACATATGCTATTCTAAGCTTAGGTTTTACTACTTACTTTCTTAACTCAAATTAATTTTCCTCTTAAATTCACTTCAGCGTTATATATTTCTTTTAGTAAAACATGGTCCAAAAATAAAATTCATTAGTTTGAAAACTTAATTCAGTTTAATAAGGGAAGTAGAAAACGGAATGGAGAAAGAATATGATCAAATAATAAAGAATCGAGTTTCGTTTTTGTATTAAAAGAGCCGCAATTGACGATCATTTGATTCATTAGGATTAATAGTTCATTGAAAAAATCAATTAAATATCTTGCACTTATCTTAGTTCTAAAGGCTTCCTCGGCAAAATTTATAGACAAAGAATTCCATGTCATACTGTTCATTGTTCTCTGTATTTCCCTCAGTCCTATCTATTAACAGTTATATCAATGGAAAGAGAACTATGTTTTAAAATGAACGCATTTTAGCAAAATGTTATAACACTGTTCAGTTCTGAAGTTAAACCTTAACAGTGAATGGAACAAAATTTCAAAAATTTTATTTTAAAAAATCATGCTTTGTAGAATTGAAACTACTGAAAATGGAAAAATAAGCTATATCATCAACAACGGAAAAATTATGAAGATGAGGTATTTGAAGCAGCAATAAAAACGATTGTAATTTCACTTCAAAAAATACATTGCTGTAAAATTCACTTAATTTTTAAAAAAAATACTTAAAAATAAAAATTATACAACAAAAGAATTGATATACTAAAAAGATAATTTTTCAAAATTTTAAAATGGTGTAAAATTTTATTTTTGTGCCATAATATTTCCAGAAGTAATGGTAAAAATACATCAAACTTTTAACTGATAAATAAAATTAATTAATAAATTTTTTAATTAAAAATTCAAAAAAATCATACCAACATATATATATATGGGCCATATTTGATAGCTCTAGACTAAGCAGTGTAGCCTGTAAAACAGACATTTATTTTTTATTATTAGTAGAGAAATATTGTGGGGAAAGGCAACAATCAAGCTCTCATCTGCTACTTAAGCATCATGTGATCAATGACACAACAGGGTGCCATACAGGATATGAGAGCTGTTAGCTGGTCCCACAATATGTATTTATATATTTCAGTACATTGCAGTAACCATACACATACATTTTTATGCTCTTGTATATAAAGTATATAATGAGCAAATACTATAATATGGGGAAGGACTTGAGATTTTGAGGAATTTCCCTATTTACATTTCCCTCTCTCAGAAGTGTACATTCCCAGCCTCCAAAATATATATGTGCCATATCCCTCCCTCATGCCCTTGAAAGGTCAGCATTCAAAATATGAAACTACCAAGATACTATAAGCAAAACACCATTTGCTGTAGTTTGAATAAAATATTCAATCACTTATTTAATATATTTTAGGATATCCTCCCTGATTAAAAATTACTATTTTTCATGAGATTTTCCAACAAAAAAGGGTGTGTAATACTTCTGTAAGTATATTAACAGAAAATAAAGCAATTTTATCAAGAAACGTCAATTGAAAGACAACCTAAAGAATCTTAAGTTTTTAAAATTTTCATATTTGTATTGAATAAAAGAAGTCTTTGTATGATAAGCATCAAATAAAATGCAGGCATTTTTTATAATAATTCTACATTTTGCAACCAAATTAATCCATGTTGGTACAATAAAAAGTTTTAAAAATATTCTTATGCTTTCTTTAATTGAAAACAGATACAAAACTGTTGTAATATTTGAAATTGGAATAAATAAAAAGAAATAATTTCTATTTATTTGAAAACAAAGTATGTATCATTTACCTCGTAAAAGTATCCTATGTCAAAAATATAGACAACAGAATATGCAGAATTTTCATTTAACAGCTAAAACCAATAGCAATATATACAACTTAATAGAGGGTGCAGCTAACCTAAAGAAGTGTTTTTAAATATTCATTTTTTAATCTCAAATTTCTCATGCAACATTTTGAAATAACAATATATAAAATTAATATCATTGAATATGAATTACAGCTTAACAGCACATTGGACCACTCTGTACATTTAGATGTATCTCATACATTTTAGATATTCTAATATAATTTCACTAGTATTTTGCTCTTAGATTTATTCTATAAGTATTTTTTGTTCCAGATACCTAGCACACTTAGTGCATTGTTTCTTTGTTCTTTATGTGCTAGATTTTTAAAACACAAACAATTTCTTAACCCCAATATATTTTTGTTTGATTGATTATTGGAATAGTATCATGTTTTAGATGTACACTGGAAAAAAAACTTTCAATTACTCGAATGTAAAACTAAAGAATTCAGTGAAGTAATATGTACAAAAGATTTTTTTTTTTAAGATGCATGTAAATAGCATCTGAAATCATTGCTACACTGAAAGAATAAAAGTTAATCATTATAAGAATTTATATATCTGTAATGGCTATTTCACTGCAGAATTTTTTTAAATACTTTCATAAGTCCTATAGTCTTTTAATAACTTTCAGTTTCATAATTCTTGAAGAATTTCATTAGCATGTTAGCAGGTCTAAATCAAGTTTTAATTTCATGTGACTTTATTTAGCCATTTCTGTCCTCCACTCCTCCAAATGGATACTTTGTAAGATAAATCTTTGAATCAATTTTTGATTCAAAGTTTTTAAAAAACTGAACTTAACAAAAAATTGTAATTATAATTTAATTATTTATGTATTTTTTACAAGCTTCAGACACTTCTTTCAGTTATTATGGATAATTATAATTTTTTTCCTTAAATGCAATCTTAATTATTCATCTTAAAACAATCTAAGATGTGTGTCTAAGAAATAATCTAAGATAATCACTGTTTTGCTATTGTAATCTCCTTATGGAATTACAAAGTCAGACACAAGAAAATGTAATTTTTTTTAAAATAGATCTAATTATATTTGGTTTATGACAACAATACAATTTTTTTGCAATTGATTTTGTGCTCATTTTTAGATTAATTACTAAATAATACTAAAATACTAAATAACTGATTCTGGATTTTGATTTCAATACAATTTATGAGAAAAATATTTTACTATATTATATACATATTAAAGAATTAGCCCCGTCTGTTATGATTAATGAGCTGATTATTCAACAATTAAATTTCATTTTTTATCTAGGAATTTCTAGTTTCTTGAAATTTAAAATGCTCTACCTACTCATATTTGAAATTTCTTTCCAAATTTATGCTCTACTGATTCCAATTACATTTTCTGAAACTAATTTTAAAAGCTGAATAAATTTTTTGAACACTGTAATGCAACACATTTACAGTCAGTGACATTTTAAATTAATCATACTGAAAGAGTTAAAACAGTGCATGATGGCATCCAGCCGAATAGTTCTGAATACAATTGTAAATATTCATAAGTAACTGATACATGAGAGTGCAATTCAGCTTAATACACCTATAACAAATATTCTACATCATGAAATTATTTAAAGTAAAGACCATTAAAAAAGCTCTTTCTGTAATTTAAAGACATAGTATCAAGTGTTAAATCATATATTGGAGATGCAATTGCTTACAGTATACTTATTAAGTATATCATATATACTTATATTCCTGTATACAATCATCTTGAATAGTCATATTTTTAAAATAATTTTTTATGTTTCTTTTAGAAGAGTGAAGGATTTTCTAAAACTGTAGCAATTTCAAGAATTTTTTTAATAAATTATATATATTTCTTTTTAGTATAAGAATATTTGATAAAAATGACAATGTGAAGATGAACATTATATTTACATGAAGAACAGCAGGAAAAATATTGTAGATTGTTTTCAATACATCTATTCAGAAATAAACTACCCTTTAAGATAGTATTGATAAAAAAGTCATTCTATATTTCATCATTTCCAATAACAGCATATTTAAAAAAAAAAAAGATTTTTTAAACTATATCATTTAAAAAATAATCAAGAACAGAAGAAATTTCTCGGTTTCATATTGATATTCAAAAAAAAAGAGAGAGAGAGAGAGAGTTGTATAGTCAATATTACCTTCAATTCCCTAAAACTACTGGATATTATATATCTACTTCTTCATTTTTAGAAAACTTTTACAAAATTGAAACCTTGTCACCTTCTGTACTTTCTAATTGTCATCATTGAAATTTATTTATATTCTTATCACCTTGCAAAGATGTTTTCATTTATTTTATTTTTGGAGCTATTTTCAACAATTATAAGAATTTTCATAAGTTATCTTTAAATGGAGTTGTAATCCAGTCTTCCTCAGCATGAAAAGGTATATCTGTCATGAAGTATATATAAGTAAAAGAATACGCTAATGCAAATATGTTCTTTAAAAAAAATGATATTCATATAATACATAATATGATGAACAAGGAAAAATGGTTTAGTCAGCAAGTTCCAGCCTTTGAAATTTATCAACATCATAAAAACTAGCCTTCACCACTCTTCCGCCAAAATATCGTCCATTTAAATCAACAACAGCTGAAAAAAAAATTATGGATAATTTTAATCAATAAAAATGCAAAATATTTCAATATAGAGATAATTTTTATAATAATATATAATTCTTTACTTCTAATTCTTAATTTCCAAAAAATGATTAAAGAAGAAATTGTCTCATTAAAAAGTGCATATCATCACTTATATACCAACCACAATGAATATCTTTGCAAATATAATGATAAGTAACAAAATTTTAACAAAGATTCTGTAACTTAAATTTAAAAAATTTTGATAATATTTCTACCCAAATTAAGTTCAATTAAAAACTGCATCATTTCAAAAACATATGAAAAAAAATTTGAGGTATTGGAACTGAACAATGTTTCATGAGGTATGAACTAAAACAATGTTTCATGATTTTAAATCCTTGGGGGGAAAAAGTTTTCCAGTTTCATATATTTAACTGTTTTTTTATATAACCATAGTTATAAAATGAATTCTAACAAAATGTAAATGGATCTAATCAACATTCCATACTGTTCATTTTTAAGGCAAAATTACAGAAGCCTTGGGTGCCTGATTTTCAGAAATTTTGACAGAAAGAAAAATGCTCAAAATTGGCATAAAAAAATTACTTCCATCTTAAGAAGTACTTACAGGAATCATTAATTTGTTTTTATTTATAAAAAAAAAGAAACTATTTATCAAATTCAGAATTACTAACATCCATTCACTCTATTGAAGTCCTTGATTTTTAATACAGTTTTCAAAATATGGTTACATTTTTTTATTATTAAAATGTTTCCTTATTTATTTGGTCACAGCCCATTTGAGTTTAACATACTTGAATGACATTCATCTTTAAAACATTGCTTCAAATACATTAATTACATCAAAATAAATGCAAACATTTTTTTTTTTCTAATCTAATAGTGAATTACATTTTTCCTCAATTTGGAAATAATTGTATTTTCCAATCATCTAACTAAAATTAATAAACAAATCTTATGACCAATATACATATTAAGAAATTGATAAAAATATATTAAATTGCCAAAAATACATTAAATAAATGCATAGATTATAGATTAATTTTCTTTTCTGGTTCATTGATAAATTATTATTATTTATTATTTCATTATCATTATGTTTACTAAATTACACACACACACAGATATATATATATATATATATATATATATATATATATATATATATATATATATATATATATATATATATATATATATATATATATAAGAAATGTATTTTTCCATTTTCGTGTTAATAAAATAAAACAAATCTAATATACATGCAGAAAAAAAACTGTTTTTAAAACTTTAGAGAAATGTATATAAAATGGAATATCTATGGTAAGAAGAAAAATTAATTAAAAATACTATTATCCATGCAGCAATTAATAATTAAATATTTTATTTCAATAACTAATATACAATACCTTTAATAGCAGATTCCATTCTCTTAAATTCCACAAAGATTCTAACAGACTCATCATCTGGTCCAGATGGAAGTTCAAAAATGACACATTTGACTACTTCTCCATATTTACCACATTCTTCCTTAGTCTCTGGCTCTAAATCCTCATCCACCTCTCCAGGGCCAACCATATTCTTTGAAACGAGAGGAAATAAAGGATAAAAACATCTTTATTAAATATTTCACAATTTCTTAAACAATGTCTATATTAACTTAATAGAATTTCCATGATTTTGAATCCCAGCTTTGTAAATGACACAAAAAGTACAATTATGTTTCAGTAATTCCATCAGAAGTGAATAACTACATATCTAAAATAATATATATAAAGTAAAACAATATATCCCTTACTTACAGGTTATTTAAAAGCAAGTATTAAGTCATTCGATACATTTGATGGCTAGCATTTTTGGTTTGGCCAAGTACAAAATGATTTATAATTCAAATATTGGAAATATTTAAAGTTAAATCAAAAAGTTTAATCTGTTTCATACTCTCTTGCAAACACACACACACACACACACAAAAAAAAAAAAAAAAAAATTACCCATAGGGTTAAAATGAAGAATCAAAAAAAAATAATGGTAAAAACAATTTGCTAAGTACACTATTTTACACTAAGTACACTAAATTTGCCAAACACACACACTATTTTTACAAAATAAAAATTTAGGAATACAGTAATGTATGGTATCAAAAGGAAAAAAATCTCTTTTATGTGAATGTAGGTAATGTCATAATTAAAGATAATACTTTTAGATGTTAGTTATTAGACTGGCTCTGAAACCTAATGCTAAATGTTATTTGGCCAAATCAAAATCAGAAAATAAATTTTTGTTTATTAACATTTCTTTTGCATGTTATGTTAATTATCATGGTGTAAATGTATAGGTAAAATCTAGAAATCAGTAAAAATAAGTCAAACGAATACATTTAGGTCATTTCTTGATTCAGTTGCATTTCATGTTTAGCGTATTCTAAAATCTTTATTTTATGCCAAATTAATTCCAAATTGCAACTTTTGTTGATATTGTTGTAGTTGTGCCTTTATTATTTTAAAAATGCATTTAATCAATAACTCATTATCTTGACATCAAAAATATGGATTGATATTTCCTACAAAATACTGTCCCCCCTCCCAGCTTTTTGCACAGGTCAAGAGGAAATAAAGCAATAAAGTAAAATCATGAATTTATTACTATTGTTAAGTTTAAAGAAAACTAGAACAGCATTTAAAGAGGAAAATGAGTGATAAGTAAATTCAATAAATTCATTTTCAAAGTTAATTATTAAAAAAGTGTTAGATTAATAAATAGAATTTAATAAGGTTTTTCTATTAAAAGTTAAATGTTTTAATGCCTTATTTTCAGAAAAATATCTGTATCAACTTTCATACATATTTTCACTTTATTATCGATATTCACAATCAAAATGCATAAAACAAATTCAAAATTCTATTATTTCTCTTAATTTAAAAGTGATGCATCTTATGATTCTTAGTCTATGTTGAGTATGATGAAATTATAAAAGCAAAATCCACTAACAACTTCAAATCATTTCAAATATTATTTATAAGAGCAGTAAAAGCTTTATCTCAATTAAACATAAAAATTAGAGATGTTTCTAATAAATACTAGGTTAAATAAGATATATCTGAAATATTTATCCATACCCTCAGTAGAACCACTTTTGAAGGATTTTTCATGATTTCTGTAATAGAATCTGCTTGAGATGAGGATACAGGAGAACTAACAGCTTGAGGAGGTGCCAGAGGAGCAGGTGGTTG